>NC_073695.1:87291401-87566401 GCF_029784165.1 Wyeomyia smithii | reverse complement strand
ATCAAAATTTAAATTCATTGAGCCCTTATTATGAGAACCTGATTACATAGGCATTCGTGAAAATATTGCCTATTTCTAGGAACAACTTCGTCTCACTTTTCTGGTACATTCAGTATTGGAAAACCTGCTTTATCTTGACGCAAACAATGAATCCACCCAATTTTTGGATTTCTTCCAAAGAACCCGAGAAATGTTCCTCAGCTCGGCGATGCGTCATGAATCATAAGAGGTGGTAATTGGGTGAAGAGATGTCAGAAATATACAATGTTAGCAACATGTGGCCGAGCGTTGTTAGAAACTGGTTAAGATTTATGTAAATTGCAGACTACAGACTTTGTTGCAAATTTTAGTGATCATATTGATTTTAATCATGAAATTATCCTTCAAACAATTTCGGGATAACGTATGGTTTAACCACAATTAGTTAGAAAAAATTAATTATTTGAGGTCCATGGAGATATTGATACTTCATTGTTTTTGTGAGAAAGTATTCAATGTAAAAATATATTTTTGATATATCAGAGAAACATATCCAAAACCAACTCAAACTAGAATCTTCTACCACTCGGGATGCCGGCACCTCGTGCGCTGAGCAAATACATTGAACAGTCGCGGCGTGCTCACCATACCCGAAGTGCCTCGTGGTTTCTTGGTGTGCTCCTTCTCCCGCATACACAACGCGCTGCCAAGTTCGAGCCTCTGTTGCACATGACTTGTTGCTGTTCATGGTATAAGCCGGCCGCGATCGCGTATGCTCGTTCCGTCAGTCGTCCTGCCTTGTGTATGTATAGAGCTTGCGGTGACTGATGGGCGAGAGCGAATGTGCAGCATGCGGTGGTGTGATGATATGTATGCGAGAGCCCACTGCTTGACGTCGTCCGAAAGGTATGCGGGTACGAGGGAACATAGCGTGCATGAACAACTGGACGGACGTTCTTTTCCTCGTTCGACTGGTTTCCAGCGTTGGCCGGTTCGCCTGTATTGGGTTGCTTTTATGCTTCAGCGTTCTCCCGTTTCAAAGAAGCGTGGCATAAACACTTGGTCATACAATATGTATATCGAAGCAAGGAGCGATCGAACGAGGGGGTGGCAGAATGAATGGCTGCTGCAGCAGCGGTCGGGGTGACGAGGGCGATAAAAACAACGTGCTGAACTGCGCCGGTGTATTGGTGCTGTAGAGACTTTTGTATTTGCTGCTGCGCGCGAGGGGAGCGCTGCTGCAGTCAGGTTTCAACCTCACGAAAAATGTATTTTATTTTATTTGTTAGTGTTCTCATTGATGCCGGTTCGTGCGTTTTGCTTCTACAGAGCGTGGTTGGATCGTACTCGGTACTACTAGGGACCAAGAGCGAAATTGTATTTTCTCGGGTTGCGTTTTCGTATGTGCAGTTAGCGGCTTAGCAGGATCGATCGGATGTGTTGTTTTTGTTTTGTTTGATCGTTGCAACTTTTCGGTGCATTGTTTGTGGGTCGTGCGCTCCGACAGGCGGACGCGATCGCGGTTTGGTAAGGGTCAGCGCATTTTTGGCGAAAGTTTTGTGTGCGTGAGTCCGAGTGGAAGTGTGTTCTCGTCCAGTGGTGGATGCAAAACAAAAAAAAATAATGAAAGCGAAGCCAAATCGGAATATAAATAATAATTTCCGTTCATGAAACGTTCTAAATATAGCATGAAGTGATTTTTGGCGTTCTTGTTCTCTCCCCCCGGCATTATTCCCTAGCGGTGGTGAAGATTGACGTGTGCTTGTTGAAGTTACCGCTGGAGAAGGAAGGCGGTTTTATTTTATTTTTTATTTTGGCTAAACGCGAACTAAACAACTGTATGCGAGAATGTTCAGCGAAGCAATACGATAGACAACAACAGCACTTTTTTTTCAAACGTATCTACTTTCTGCTCTTTCCTCTTCAGATATTTGGATGCGACGGAATCCCGGAGTGGTTGAGTTTTTGGACGTGTTTATAAAGTTCACGACATCTTCCATGGTGGTGCAAAAGTGTTTCGACGTGACAGCTATAAAACATTAGAGAGATAACCTCGGTCGGTTCGTGAGACAGGCGTGAAAAAGGGGGACAACAAGCGAGCTCAGCAAGAAGACAACCACGAAGAGAAGTTTTGGAAATCTTCCAGCAGAACAAACATAAACAAAAGAAACATAAACCATTTTGACTCGTGTAGTGAATTTTGAAGAGCGAGTTAGATAAAATTTAAATTCCACATTCGGCGGCGGTGGCGGCACAGTCGCCGCATTGGAACTTCCACCCAGTCAGTGTGAAAGATAAACAACCGTTCCCGAGTAGATGTACTATACGCCTAGCGTCATCGGTTTTTACTTAGCACCCTCGTCTAAGCGCTATTGTTAGTGGTTCGAATTAATGTTTGTAAAATTGTCACATATACGCAATAATCGAATTAGTAGAAATCCGACGGCTGGCGAAGAAGAGTTATTTCATGGTTGACGTATCCAGTAACATCAACGTCGTTCAAGGAAGATAATTACCCCGCCAGAAGCGGCTGCAGTTTTTGTGAATGTGTATATGAAGTAAAATTTATCCTAATGTTTTAGTGAAAATAGCAAAAATAAAAAGTATATATATGCTAATCTATTCGTGTATGAGTGCCGATGTTCGATATCATAAATGCAAAATAGTGGATAAAGGTGTTAAAAATAGGCAAATTAGCATTTAGATTCAACAGTCGAAACGATTTGTCCAGAAAAAAAAGAAAAATTGCTCATCGAAAATATTACTTCCAGCATAAGTTAGAGTAAAATTTAAGTGCAAGTGTTCGTTTTTTCTGTTTTTTCAAACAAGTGATTGAAAACGAATCGAGGCTAAGGCGCGACTGCAGTTTACCAAGAATCCAGCTCAAGTGTTTGTGTTCACCGTTTGTGCGGTTCATTTTTTCCCAGCGGTTCAGAAGCCGCCGAGTGCAACAGTCGCAGACCTTCGTTCATTCATTCCACGATGGATATATTACCGAGCGGAAACATCTTCCGAGAGTTGCAGATCATCCACGACACCGGATGTTTCTCATCAGAATCCTCGATCGAGGACCAATGGCAACAGGTGAGTGGTTCCATCCGGGGCTTCTCTATATAACCGGATCCGATTTGCGGAATCCGCCACTTAATCCACTTGATTCATTCTCGGGGCAAGAACAAACGGGGTCTTTTGCTGCTGAAAGTTGAATTGAATTATTCTATTAAGATGACCAAGTACAGTCGGTTAAAAAGTGCTCCGTTCCGGGCAAATTTTGCGGTCAACCAGATGTGATGCAGTTCATTCCACATGACACAAAGTCAGTCGTCTTGCAGTTTCCTAAGTGCGGCAAAAGTTAAACAATTGAGCGTCAACGACGACTAAACGAATTCCGACCACTTCGTAATTGGTTTCCCTTAGTAGGAGCATTGATTAAATTATTTTCAGCTGTCCTACTGCTCCCAATGTTTTCGGCTTAGAAAGTTTTCTCAATTGAAATTGTGAACCGGTTCAGAGCATATCTCAAACCTTTCGTACTCCTCCCCGGCAGTCGGAAGCAAAGCTGTGCAACCCATCGTTTGACGCCTCAACTGAAGCGGAATAATCCATCCGTAAGTCTCATAAGGCAGCCGCTCTCGTTTGCCACATTAATTTTCCGCAGGATCTTAAAAATTAGCTTATCGTTTTACGGCATGCCCTAGAAGCAGAAGCGAGAAAATCGGATGGTGAACCAAGCACAAGCAGCACGGAACGGCCATTCTTCCGGATGAGAAATTTATTTAGTCAACAATCTGAAAGGAAAGTCAGACTACTGATATTTTCGGTAACAAGGAAACTTGCACTTTGTTTCTCATTTCCTCGACCTCGACCTGAGTAGAAGTCGGTATATATAGTCTTGCCGGCTCGAGCGTTCCGTTCAGCTGCCACGGACGACGGATGGATGTGGGAGACGAACGAAGTTTCCTAGAAAGGATACCCCAAACCACTCGCTTCGCTCCCGGTATTGGGTGCATTGTGGCGAAATAAAGTACAACATGAAAATCACGATTCAGCTCTTTCGGGTGAGCATTTCTATCACCTTTTATGGTACGAAACGAGATTCGTTGTTTCTACTGGCGAAGGATGTTTTTCCGGTTGAACAGGAAACAATGCGCTAGGGATTGTTTGGAACTCGACGAAGTAACAGTTACAGGTTCGGGATCGATAAGAGTTTTGACGGCTAATGTTTGCCCTTTTATGTAAAATTATGATTGGTGAAGATTAATATCATGAGAAATTAGTTGTTAATTAAAATCAAGGTCGCGCTTTATAAGTTATTGTAGTTTCCCGCAGTCCTATGCATTTGTAGGAATCTGTTCCGTATTTATAAATCCAATTACTGAGTAAGATTTGTAAGAACTTATTTCGAACGCATGTCTTTGCTATCAGCATCACCTCAACAGGGATTTGCATACAAAGCATGTATTAAATCGAAATAAGCAGCATCGCCTATGAGAAGAAAAAGCTAGGACAACCAGCACCATCCGACTCTGTTATACTTGTATACGTTGCGTGTGATAATTAAAATCTTATATGCAAAATTAAACATCAATCACAGTTATTAAATTTTTTGATGAGAATTGGTTCAAAAACATTACACAGTGAGAAAACCATACCCGAATCCCCACTACTCCTGCTTAATCGCTACTGAGCTGGTAATTTGAAATTTAGCATAGGTACCCGATCAAACGATTATAACAAACGGGTATCACAAATATATCTGAACTTGATAGGAATAACAGAGCGTGTTGTATTCTTGATATGCCAGAATAATGAAAAGTACAGGATTATTTCAAATTTTGGTAGCATACCTTTGAATGTTCAGAAGTATGTTTTTTGAAGCATATTTATAACAAAATTTGTTAGTCAATTGACAAAAAATTGTACATTCTAACTAATTCTGATCTTTTTCTGCCAAAATTCTTCAATTTGTAATAATCACTAAGTAATTTTAATAGGAATTCTGATATTTTAACTATTAACGAGACCAAGTTTAGAACACAAGTTGATATAAAAAGTTCGTAACAAAATGTCAAGATTTGTTATAATCTTGATATTTTTGACTGATCGGGTATCTTGTATAAAGTTTGTCAATAAATTGATTGGTGATGGTTTCATTTTATGCAAGGCACGGAAAAATATTTACTTTGCCCCTTTTCTCCCTATATCTACATGTTTTGGAATTCCTTTGTCGTAACTACGATTTCCTCTTATTTTTTGCGCAAAAATGAACAAAGCCCATGAACAATTAATCGAGGGATTATATATAGATTATGATTAAATAGAGATTAGTGATTATTTATGTGATTTTCGTGACTTCCCCTATGTGAATAGATCCAGGGAATCGAATTGTAAAGCTTGGTTCTAGATCTAGGTCCTGTAAGTTATATAATTTGCCCCAATTCACTTTTTTCTTGTAATTCTAATTATTAAATCCGTTCAACATTAATCTATGTTGAATATTCTATTTAAATATGGACTTATTCAAATCTCATTCAAATCAAATCTCATGCTATATCCTGAATAACTTGGAGATTACGAGTGAAGGTATTTGAGAAACTATCAAATAATGATGAGCAGTGATCATTATACTGATTTTAGTGTGAAAATTACCAAAAAAACAAGTTGAGGCTAAATATACCACATACGGAACCAGAAAAAATTGCAATTTGATAAGGAAATTGTAACAGCGGAAATTGTTTTCAAAAAATCGCAAAATAAAACGATTTGGGGCAAAATAAACCACTCCTAACTTCAAAAGTTTATAAAATCCTTCTATTCGATTCTTTGGAATTTTCCACATTGGATATTTATACTCTTTAGCAACAAATTCAGCGGCGATTGTACTTACATACATGGGTTTAAAGTTTAAACCCTCTAGTGCCCAAGTTAATTCCTAGATGGGCTTCGATAAAAAGGGGAGCAAAATGTATTACTCAATCCCGAGGCAGTCGAAATTGAATGGAAGAATCACCATTTGATTCTCCTAAGCGTTAAATATTGAATAACTCCTTTTATGGACATAAAATTCAACGTTGATTCTTGTTATTTAGACATAAATATGAAAATCACAAGACAAACGTGTAGGATGCAATCATTCACATTTCATTGAAGTCTATTTTCAAGAAGCAAGTTCAACTGCGATTGTAATTATATGAGAATAAAAAGAAAATCACAAAAATAAGGTTGATTGGGGCAAAATATATCACTTACCAAAAACGAACAACATGTCCTTCTCTGAAGCTTTGTACATTAGATAGGTTTTGTTTTGAGCAGAAATTTTTTAACGTTGATGAATGTTATATGGATTATATAATGAGAATTAGAAGGATAAAGTGAATTGGGGCGAATATCGCCCACATGACCTTGATCTATGTAAAACTATCGCCATACGATTCACCTGAACTTTTTACATAGTTAATAAGTTCATTTTTGAACAGTAAGCAGATCGGCGTTTGTGGTTTGTGATTATACACGTTTTAACTCGAACATCACATAAATAAGGTGATATGAAGAAAAATGTATGACATTGGAGCCGGGAGCTAAATGGTAATTTGTTCGTGGGGTTCAGTTTTGAAAACAACCAAACACGCAAATAGAGGGTTAAAAGGGCAAATAGGTCCTTTTCTGTGCTTTGCACAAAAAAAAAAAAAACCGTCACCAATCGATTTGCTGACCAATTTTACATGAGAAATGCTACAATTCGTGGGAATTCGGGTTTTGTTTTACCCACTTTGCATTACTTGATTTAGTTTTGTACGGCAAAGTAGAGTGTTGTCCGAAAATTTTCCAAGCTCGGAACAGTTTTTAATATGCTAGATTACTTCACTATGTAAAGGAAAGGTAATTCAAATATTTACTGGTATCATTAAACAACCTATCCAGATGTTGTTTAGAAAGTTTAATTGAGATTTTTTAAGAAATACTACCAGTAAAAACGTTTTTTTAAATAATACATTTTCGAGCACAATTCGTCCTAATCAAATGTTCGTAGAATACATTATATTTTTCAGTAATTTTTTTTATAACATCTAAATTTCATGTAGGAATACTTCTTGCACGCATTTGATTAAAGGTTAGAAATATTGGTAGAATTATTGTATCATGATCGGAACAGCTTACTTCTGGGACTTCACCTCTTCACTTGCCTTTGCCAGATATAGTGTAGTGAGGGGCAAAAGTACGCACTTAATTGATTTCGTAACAGAACTAATGCAAACAATTATCATGAAATTCGGTTTTGTTTTCAAATCTATGTCTTCAAAATGTATTACCAGAGTTTTTCGAATTTTATTTGTAGCATGTGAAATACAAATAAAAATATTCATACAATGTTGCCGGTTTATTTTGCTCTTTTTTTTATTTTTTTTTTTTTTATTTCATTGTTTAGTCTTCAGTACAGGACAGACAAATATTATCTATAACTAATTAAATTATGGCTCTCTTAAAGCTAGTTTAACTAATATTAAAATCGAACTCGTGGCTAACTTCATTAAAAAGCCTGATGCTGTAATACAACGGATTATTCTGACCATAAAAAGTTCGGTGGGCTGAAGTCTGAAGGAATGTCCGATTTCGTAAATGACGATGGGGCACATGGATATTAAACTGTTCTAGCAGATAACTGCAGTCTATTGCGTCAGTTAGGAGGTCGTAAACAAACAATCTTTGGGACAACACTTTACGTTTGACTAGTGTGCTTAATTGTATCAGCTGACATCGGTCTTCAAAGGCTGGGAGGTGTAAAGGATCTTGTCATGGAAGAAGACGCAAAGCAAATCGAACGGAAGAACGCTGGATGTTTTCTAGTTTGTTTATGAGTCCTGTGTGGTATAGTGCCCACACTGGTGCAGCATACTCCAAGAGGCTGCGAATCAAAGAGCAGTAGAGTGTTTCTAAGGCGTAGATATCTTCGAAGTCAGAGGCGTTTCGTTTAAGAAAAGCAAGCATGGCGTATGCTTTGGATGTGATAGTGTTAACATGTTCATTGAATCGAAAATTGCTGTTGATTGAAACTCCCAGTTCCTCTATAGAATCGCTTCGCTTCAAGTTGCTTTCGTTAATTCTGTACGTAAAATGTGTTGGGTTGCGAAGCGGCCTGAATGTAATAATGTTGCATTTGTTCTCGTTAACTTCCATACCGTTTACTAGGCACCAGTATAAAAGGTTATCTACATCACGCTGCATAGCATCACGGTCAGAGGCTGATGAAATGGTGCGGATAATTTAAACGTCATCAGCGAACAATAACTTCTCGGAAACAACGCAGTCACAAATATCATTCACAAAGAGTACGAAGATTAGCGGTCCTAATATACTTCCTTGGGGTACTCCAGAAGGTATGGGAAAGCAATAGGATGGGCTTCCTAGAACATTGACGGAAGCTGTTCGACCTGTCAGTTATGAAAACAGCCAATTGGTTATCCATTCGGGTACACCTAATCGTTTCATTTTCTCAACAGCTAGCATATGGGGAACCTTGTCGAAAGCTTCAGAAAAGTCTATGTATATTGCATCTACTTGTTGGCGTTTCTCCATTCGTTTCAAAACCTTAGTTACATAGCCCACGAGGTTGGAAACTGTTGATCATTTTTTCTATTATGTTATGTTTCGAAAAGATCAATGCGTAATTTTACCTCGTGTGTACTTTTGCCCCTCACTACTCTAATGATAGATTTCACGGAGGTATAATTCAAGAAATAGTGTTTTTTTAGAAAAATCTTGTTTTTTCCTTTTTGAGTATCCTTTTTGAAATGTTAAGAATAGTTTTGGGCAATTAAATTGTCTACCTAAAAATACGAGATACGAGCGTGAAACCCTTTGAATCCTTCGAAACCCCAACATTTGAAAAAGTGGTCAGATTTCGAGCGCTTTTATCTTAGAAATTTTTCATCTAATTCGCGAGTTTTTAGCACCTATCGAACATAAATTCTATTACGATTAGATTCTGTGAAAAAAAAAGTTTTCAGATATATACTATTCATTAAATGGTTAATAAAAAGCATTATCTAAATCAGTGAAACAAGTAATCACTGCCTCTGTATTTGGTAATAAAAAGTTAACGTTACTTCCAAGTGTTTCTTAGAAAATTTTTAGTAGTTGAGTCTTTTCTCTTTCACTCTGTGATAAGAGGCTTGTACATGCTTGTGCAGTCATTACGTTCTTTCCATTTGCACAAGATCTGGTTTCGTATGAACAATGTGCGAAAGGCATTACGCAATGGTTATCCAGCAAATATGATAAATTAGCTCGCAGCAGATTGGACAATTTTGACGTAGAACTACGTCTTTATTTAGCCTACTACATAGTGGTGTGAACTGAAATTCTACTAACGAGAACGGGACGAAGTTTGTCCCTTTCTAAGGAGTTGTATACCTTTTTGTTCGAGGAAAAAGAGAATAGTTTAAAACTATTTTTCATTGCATTGTAATGCATTGCATGGCATCTTTTTCATTGCATAAAATAATAATTTTCTGAAAACTATGTTAATCAACAACAAAAAAAAAAACACCTTCGTTCATGAGAAATACCAATTATTTGTGGAGTAATGACCGCTTCCCCAAAACTCTGGTTTTTACAATGGTTTGCAGTGTTTACGATAGAGATCCGTCAGATCAACTGAAATCAAAAACCTCATATTATTTCATTAGTTCAGAAGTGTGCCGGATATCTGAACGATCATTTTCATAAGTATTTGTTTTCTGTGCAAACGAGAAGTTTTTTTCCGCAAATTACATGTTTTAAGTACTGAAAAAAAGTTTTTCGGCAAAGTTAAACTTCGTTTAACAATCGGGGAATTTAATAACGACAGTTTGAGTAAAAAAATGAAGAAAATTGGTTCAGTAGTTTTACTGCAATCGTAAACACGGCAACGACATTTTTTGTAAAACACCATTCCGAGATAAACATTCATTTATTCCGGTTTGAGCTTTTGGAATGTATTTTTTTTTTCATTTTGTGGACCAGTGTTAACCAACGAATATAATAAATTAGCTCGAAGCAGGTTGGATGTAAAATGAAATCCGATTATTATTGAATGAAATAAGTGAAGTAAACCCTCCCAGCTGGTCTCGAGGTACGATGCTGGTCTACAAAGCCAGTCATCGTAGGCTCGAGTCTCCACTCGGGAGAGACTGCTAGTGTCAGTAGGAACGTAGCGCAAGCCCGGCAATTGTCCTGTACACCAACAGAAGATCGAGTTCCGAATCGGAATGTAGCACCAAGGCTTCCCTGTTAAGTTAAGTAAAATGGCATATAGGCATATGCCATGAGCTAAATCTTTCTGAAGGTTAAAACTACTGAAACTTTGAGTAAACTGAATCGTTTTCCGTAATTTGCATTTTTCCCAAAAAAGGAATCTTATGAAGCTTTTTCTCCAACAGAACTGAGCCCAAAACCCAAACAGCAGAGCAATTCAACAGCTTTGTTTGAAAATTGCGCTGCTATAGCTCTTATCAAAAAAAAATATTTTTCATAACATTCTTTGGTATCTCATTGCGGACGCTTTATTCAGGCAAAAAGAGGAGGTGAAGCTAATGAGAGAACAGACGAAGTATGTCATAAGATGGAGGAGCTCCATTAGCTCTTTCAGAAGACATGTAGTGAGTGCCCACGATACGACATCGAGATCGTCATCGTAGATGCAAATGCACAGGTCGAGCAGAAAGGCTTCTTCCGTCCCGCAATTGGTTAAAAAAGCCTCCACTCTACGGAGAAGGACAATGGCCTGAAGCTTATCAATTTCGCTGCAGCTAGAGATATGGCTATCTGTAGCACCTATTTTGCACGCCAGAATATTCGAAACCACATCTTTAGGCACCCTAATGGGGAGGCCTACTCCAAATCGAACATGTTCTGTTGGTTGGCACTTTGCAGATTATAGCAACGTATTGAAATCCAGGACAACGAGAAAGTTACAATTGAAAATCCAGCGGTTGCTAACTGATGGAGTGGCTGCAGAGTAATCGTTGAAAGTTGATGTATTGATAAGGAAGTTGTAGGGCGACCTGAACGAACAGTGGAGACATATCCACAGTACGATCAACACCACAGCACTAGAAGTGTTGGGTACAGCTGCGACAGCCACGTCAAATGAGTCAGTGAGTAGTTTGAAACTTAGTGCCAGGGAGTAACGGATGAAAAGACCCGCGCCAAAATTCACATGTTGGCTATGGCTGTGAGACGTCAGAGCGGAGAGAGATACCGAGCAGCTAGACCCACTGAAAAGAATCTACATCTCCGGGAGAAACGCGTATTGAGAGCGTGTTCTTGTAGAGTGGGGTTCATGCGAGGTTTCACGAACCTAGACGAAGTGCAGAGAGCAGTGAAATAGCTTAGTAACGCAGGACGGCATTTTTGCCGAACTTTTCAAAGTCGGGAGCGGACGACTTTATCGTGCCTTCCATCAAATGTTCGGATTATGCTGAAAGTGTGATCTGGAGTGTAGTTGTAAGGTCTGCTTTGAACGATCTACAAAAAAGCCCACCGTTCCGACTATAGCAATTATCGAGGCCCAACGCTTCTCAATACAGTATACAAACTTCCCGCAAGCCTCCTGTTCAACTGAGGCCGTTGCAGGAAACTTTTGTTGGTGAATACCAATGTAATATTCGAGGAGGACGCTCAACTACGGACCAAATGGTGCAGCTGCGACAAATCTGCGATAAATTTCGAGAATGCAATTTGCAGACTCACCATCTGTTTGAGACTTCAGGCAGCGTAAGATTTAATTCAGGGTGATGAATTATGACGGATTAACATGGTTGGGTAACATGGTTACCCAACCGAACTAATTTTACTGATACGTGCCACCCTTGACGATTCCATACAATGTGTCAGGTTAACCGGTGAGATATCTGAAGCGTTATGTGAGATGGTTTGATGCAGAGTGACGGTATCGGAAATGTGGGTGCGGTCCTTCTGTTTCTAAAGGTGAATACTTCATAACCTGTGAATTGTAACATGGGTAACTGTAGTTCTAAAAGCTCGTATAGACGGTTTTGCTATGGATGGATTTGAGTGTTTTGCAGAGTATATTCGCATCCCTCTATGTCAGAGGGAGAAACTCCTAATTGACTCTAGATAAGGGGTAATGATTTGATTTTCACCTGTAAAATAAAACACACTTCCTGCATACCCCTTGTATTATACCTACTTGTAACCAGGAAATTATTTGCTCGTGTGTAAGCACTTGTTCACAGTGCCGCTTATGACGAAGGCGAAATATCAAAACAATTTATTTTAACTTTAAATTCCTTAAATCTGTGTTCACGGCGAGTTGGATCTGTCAGGTCTGAGCCGAGCAAAACACAAAACAAAATCAGTGATCAAATGGTCGAAATTAGGGGGAATGAGTCTACTCTGGCAGTCTACTCTAGTCTAGTCTTAAAATTTTAAGGTGAAAACTGGCTCTACGTGGTCCTACGTCAGTCCAAACTTTGTTTCAGGCGCAGCAAACACTCGCTTAGACGCTAATGTGAAATAAGCAATCAGTATCTACTCAAAATCTAAAAAACCATCTATTGTATAGAAATACAGTTAACTAATAAAATACAGAATTCAAATCGTTTGCAGAAATTCACAAACAAACTGTTAGAAAGCAGTTTCCAGAGTATGGGATGCAACATAGCACCATCGAACGGTCACCCATTCGGTTCCGATAGCCGAGAAATTCGCCAGTATCCATAGAAACTGATTTCTTTTCCACCTTTCCGGGCGGGCAGCAGCAGATACCTTCCGCGCAGTGTCGTCGCAGACTTGCCACGCGTCCTTTTCCCACCGGAAGTGCCAGCTCAGCCGCTCGCTGGTCGTCCACCTGCCCAACTACTCCGAGCGGTGCGTCCCCTGTGCCGCCTGGTGGTCCCACTATCAATTCACTCGTCCGTACCCCATCCCCTCTTTCTTGAACTGGTGTCCGCAATCAAGCAACCGCTCAAGATTTTTCCTCTTTTTTTTTCGCAGAAAACATTTTTCCGCTCTTCCTCTCGCATTTCTTCCTACATTTTTTTGCTCCGGTGTACTAAATGAAGCTCTTCAAACATGATATAATTTTCTTGAGCTAGGTTTTCCTTCTTCCGGATCCCCGGGGACGCGTCGTCGCTCGCTACGTGGCACCAGTAGCGGTGGGGGTGGAAACGTTTCTTCTTTGCCATGCTCAGCACAGCAGGGCCAAGGCAGGAGCCGTCTAATGTTGGTCGCTGGCTTATTGCGCCATACGCGCGAAGTTCAAGGCGGAAGAAACTGGAGAGGCGCGCTCGGTGATGCCGTTTTAACTCAAGGGAAACCAGAAGGAACAAGCATGGCGACGCCCGGGTAACGTGTAGGGAGCATCCGTAAGAGTGGGAGTGAGTGCAGTGTGGTGGTACGCGTAGAATAATAAACGATGAAAGTGCCATTTCGGGGGGTGGATTTTGCCGCGATGCATGGGTGTGGGGGGAGTTTGCAGTGAAGAATATTGGTTCGAAGTTGGCGATTGGGTGCGGCAATAGACGAGGGAAAGGAAATTACCAGCACGTGCATTTTGCTGTGTCTGGGAGAGGTGCGTCGTCGTCGTCGTCGTCGTTTCGGTTCATGATAAGCTGGTTCCGCTGCCACAATCCAGCGTAGGGGGGTGAGCGGTAAGTTCCTTTTATTGCCTTAATATTTTTGTTGTTCTCCGCTTTGTTGTTTACTTTCTGTTTTAATGGCGAAGAGATCCTTGCGGGTTCCGGTGCTGCGTTCGTCATGGTGACGAAGAAGCAATTGTAACAGTTGCTCGGTTTAGTGTATACGTACTTGAGGTTGAGAGTTTTATCGGTACTGGTGCCGGTGCTGGTAGAGAGGCAGGGGCAGCGACATCGGTTTCGAAAAGTTGCTCCATAAATATATTTGTGACATGAATTTCGATTGCAGCAAAAGTTGATTGGCTAGCCGGGCGCTTTTAAGCGTTGTTTTAACGATTGTTCTTTTCTGATTTAAACATTTTTTCCATAACGACCAAAATAGCTGCACTGTTTATCGGAAAGTTTCTATTTTTGTGCGGGAGAATTGTTCAGAGAACAAATCCATACATATGGGGCAAACTTGTTTGCGGTAAGCTCTAGTTGGTCTTTTGACTGAGTTTTATGATAGATAAAATTCAAACTACCCTTGTTTCTCGGATGCCAATTTTGATTTTCAAAGCTTTCCCTACACCTGAAATAAATCGCAAAAAAACTCAACAGATGAGAGTTTATATGGAATATACGAGTAATATTGGCAACACTGGAAGAATTTGCAACATTATAACGTCAGCTGATCACATATTAGGAGAACATTCGTATATTACGTAACGCGGAATTCGTCTAAAATAACAACAGCGCTGATCCTTATGGGGTAATCGCCAACTTTTCGCTCCAGTGTGTAGGAGCCTTCATCAGGGCCCGATTAAAACTTATTTCGTTACTTAAAAATTTAGAAAATCGGACAACAAAAACATTTGACTAACAAAAAATTAGAAACTCACTCGACACTAATCAGCTCACTTATCAGATCACTACAGAAAATATCCAAATGGGTGACAACTAAAAATCGGGGATTTTTTTCGAACTTTTTTTCTCCACAACAAACACGCTCAGAGAGAAATGAGAATATATATATATATTCTCATTTCTCTCTGAGCGTGTTTGTTGTGGAGAAAAAAAGTTCGAAAAAAATCCCCGATTTTTAGTTGTCACCCATTTGGATATTTTTTGTAGTGATCTGATAAGTGAGCTGATTAGTGTCGAGTGAGTTTCTAATTTTTTTGTTAGTCAAATGTTTTTGTTGTCCGATTTTCTAAATTTTTAAGTAACGAAATAAGTTTTAATCGGGCCCTGATGAAGGCTCCTACACACTGGAGCGAAAAGTTGGCGATTACCCCATAAGGATCAGCGCTGTTGTTATTTTAGACGAATTCCGCGTTACGTAATATACGAATGTTCTCCTAATATGAGATCAGCTGACGTTATAATGTTGCAAATTCTTGCAGTGTTGCCAATATTACTCGTATGTTCCATATAAACTCTCATCTGTTGAGTTTTTTTGCGATTTTTTTCAGGTGTAGAGAAAGCTTTGAAAATCAAAATTGGCATCCGAGAAACAAGGGTAGTTTGAATTTTATCTATCATAAAACTCAGTCAAAAGACCAACTAGACCAAATATATATATATATATATATATATATATATATATATATATATATATATATATATATATATATATATATATATATATATATATATATATATATATATACATATATATATATATATATATATATATATATATATATATATATATATATATCTATATATATATATATATATATATATATATATATATATATATATATATATATATATATGTATATATATATATATATATATATATATATATATATATATATATATATATATATATATATATATATATATATATATATATATATATATGTATATATATATATATATATATATATATATATATATATATATATATATATATATATATATATATATATATATATATACATATATATATATATATATATATATATATATATATATATATATATATATATATATATATATATATATATATATATATATATATGTATATATATATATATATATATATATATATATATATATATATATATAAATATGTTCAAAATGGCATCAACGAGCATTCCGCATGTGCATTATATGGTTCACTATGAACTGCTCAACAATTTTAGCAAAAAGGTCACGGTAAACCATTCTTAAAGCGATAATCTTCCGGTTTCTATTATTATTATCTATTATTAGCTCAACTATAATCCACCAGGAAGGTAATGGAAGACTGGCCAGGGTACAACAGAAAGAGACTTTTTCCTTTTTGTCAATTCGTGGTTCAAGCCCAGTGGTATACCAGAACGAATATTTGAATAACATTATACAGGGATTTTTTTAATTTTTCAATTTTCATTTGTTGTGGAATTAGACTAATGCGTCCATTATTTAGAACTATTGTAGTATATCCCCCTTACTATACGTGCTAAATAGGATACCCAGTCACCCACTGTTGATCGAGTGATGATCGGTTACCTCGGCACGCTCCCAGTCAGGTATAATGTGCTTAATAAAGCCAATTACCTTTCGAGGATTAGCAGACCAAATTTCACTAGGTTGTATGCAACCCTTGTTGAGAAATTTGATTCTGATCATGTATAATGCACCACAGCAGCATAGCAGGTGTTCCGAGGGTTCACTTTCTATGCTACAAAAGCGAGTATCGTCTTGAACCCGACCAATGTTCTTTAGATGATACTTACTCGGACAGTGCCCCATTATTAGTCCTGTGTAGATACAGAGCGCCCACTTATTGAGCTCTAATAGCTTTTTGTAATTTTTGCGTTTGGCGTTATTACCCTTTTTGACTGGTGACATCCTCCGACAGCCATCCAGTTGAATGTCACGCGTTGATCTTCCCAGTTTTTAAGTTCCATTTTTATTGTACAGTTTGAAATGCCACAAAAGGGTTCTGGACCAACGAATTGAGAGGTGGAACTTTGTTTGGCCAGTTCGTCTGCTTTTTCATTGCCTTAAATTCCGCAGTGCCCTGGAATTCAGTACAGATTGACAGAGTTCGTACGACACAGTCTCCGCAGAGAGAGAACGCACTCCCAGACAATTTTTGACGTGCATTTGGAGGCACATAAAGCCTTCAGCGCCGCTTGACTATCAGAGAAAATGCAAATATTCGCATGTTTGTAATTTCTCCTAAAGCAAACGTTAGCACATTCAATTATAGCGTAAATCTCTGCTTGAAATACTGTTGGCCATTCACCCATAGCCACCGATATCCGAACTCCAGGACCGAAGATTCCCGCACCCGTTTTTGAACCGATTTTTGAGCCGTCCGTGAAGAATACCGTTGACCCCTGATGAACCATATGAGCCCCGCACTCTCAATCGGAACGTGATGTTTCATGCACCTTGTAGGGAATATCGCAGTTATTCATAGGTTTGATCCAGTCTCCGTTCATACTCATCACTGGCCCTCTTTTGAAGTATTGCAATATACTCAGATGGCCAAGAAGGTCACCCGGTAAGACATTTTTCAGACCTTTGAGCCGGAGAGCACTCCTTTCCGCTTCTAGTTGCACAAATTCATGCAATGGCAGCTGGTGAAGGATTGCGTCCAACGCTTTCGATGGGGTGCTGCGCATTGCTCCCGTTATAGCAATACACGCAAGTCTCTGCAGCTTCGCTAGCTTTGCTCTCGCTATAGCCTGTTTTGTTTTGGGCCACCAAACTAAGGAAGTGTATGTTATTTTCGGGAGTATAATAGACTTGTAGATCCATCGTATAATTTTTTTGGTTCTAGTCCCCACTTTCTACCAACCGTTTTAGAATATAACCAGAAAGCACTGACCGCTTTGCTTATTGCACCATTTAGGTGCGCGTTCCAGTTAAGCTTCGCATCAAGGATTAATCCTAAAAGAGATCTTTCAATTTTGTTTACCAGCGTATGAAGAGCTGTGACTGTTGAGCTGTTTGATATGCAAATTGAAATTTAGATAAAGGATATCTATGCCTGTATGTTGCATTTAGATATTCCTTTAGTACTTTTTCCATTGTCTTCAATAGAATCGAAGACAAGCTTATTGGTCTATATGATTTGGGGTTGTTCCTATCTCTATTGCTCGTTTTTGGTATGAAGATAACCCGCACTGACCTCCATTTCGACGAAATATCGTTAAATCTTAGACTCGCCTTGAAATTCTCCCTTAGTAACGGTATCAGGGTTGCCTCACCTTTTTGAAGCAACGCAGGAAATACACCGTCAACCCCTGCAGACTTGAAAAGCTGGAAAGATTTCACCGCATTTTCCACTCTGGTTGACGTGAAAATTTCGTCAACTATAGTTGAAGTTGAGACGTCTTGTCTTACAGATTCTGGCAGAATTTCCAAAGAGTCGTCTCCTACCTCACCACCCGCCGAAACATGACCTACAGCAGAGCCCGGAAAATGAGTTACCATCATCAGATTTAAAGTGTCTGCGGGAGTTTTAGTTAACGATCCGTTCTGACCGTATACAGGTATACCTCGATTATACACGCCCTCGATCATACGCACCCTCGATTTTACGTACTTAGATTTTACGCACATTTTACCTCGATTCAATGCACACTTTTTTCAAACATATTTTTAATTCAATTGGTTTTTGTTTGAATAGTGCATACCACGTGTTATATACGTATACGTGTTATATTAGAGGAAGGTGGGAAAATGTCCACGGTTCACATAATTTTCTGATAATTTATATGAAATTTTGTCCCCGGAGGAAGAGAGGGTTGTCTGAAATCACCAAAAATATGTCCACGGGGTTTATAGCCTCTAATTAAAACTAGGAATTGTTTGATTTTGAATCGCTCGAAAACTGAAAGCCGTTCTAGTGGTTCCTAAAAATTGAAAGCAACATAGGGAAAAATGAACTGTGTAACACCGAAAAAGGGAAGGCACTTTCGGGTGCGCATGGATTGCAATGAGTTAGGAGAATAATTATTTGAATGAATGATGAATGAAAAATAAACAGTTTAAATTAATAAATTATAAAAATCATTTCACTACATGTATGGTGCCAACCAAAGTGCTCATTTTGAGAAACCCTATAAAAAATATTCACTTGCCCGAAAAAATACACTGTGCAAAATTTCAGCTTGATCGAACCTAAAATGGGGGTGGCGCAATAAGATTGAATTTTGGCCTTTCAAAATCCAAATATAACCCCAACGGAGTGGGGTAAGTGTTGAGAAGTCACCATTTGTGATTGGACACACATACTCATTATTTACTAATATGTATCATAAATACTTAAGCTACTAACAAATCCCCCCTTTAAAAAAAAAAAAAACCCAACGGAGTGGGGTACATGAAACTTCGGCTTTCGGTTTTTTTTTCTGCCATATGGCCTGGAAATGCATGAAACGTCGAGATCTTGTATCATCTGGAGTAAAAAGAGAAGAAAAAAGAGAAGAAAAAAAACGATTTTGGTGATTTTTTGTATTTCTCAAGGTCAAACTTCAATCATTTTGCGCCACTCCGTTCAAGGTCCGATAGAGCTATATAAATTTTTGCACAAGGTGTTTTTTCGGGTAGGTGAATATTTTGTATGTGGTTTCTCAAAATGACCATTTTGGTTGGCACTCTACTATACATGTAGTAAAATAATTTTTATTAACTAATGATTTTTTTTTCAATTTTTCAATTTCCATTTATTCTTATTTTCAATTATTTAAATTGCTAACTCATTGTAATCCTTGCGTTTTTTTTTCATGCCGCGTAGAAAAAACCGCGTAAATTCCGGAATCCGCGTAAAAAAAAACGCGTAAATTCCGGAATCCGCGAAAAAAAAAGCATTAATTCTGCATTCCCAGTGAAGGGAAACCGAAATCCGCGCAAAAACAAAAAAATACTGCATAAATTCCGGAATCCGCGTGAAAAAAGCCGCGTAAAAAAAAACCGCGTAAGAAGCGACCTTAGTGTATAGTTAAATAAAATTGACTCTGGATACGAAAGTGTGACAATGCCTATTCGCATTTTTAAGATCCTCAAAGCATTTGTGACAGAAGCTGAATGGAGAGGGTTCCGTGTACTATTTATGTTACATAATTTCTTAACATTCTTTATAGTAATTTAATAACACTTTTAATTTTAATGTAATTCAATAACACTTATATCCGAAACGTTAAATTAAATTAACTTTTAAGTAACTTTCACAGAAAATACTCTGTAACTCTGTACCCAATGAAGATAGGAATTTTGTTTGTTCAGCAAAGTTTCATATTTTTGCACGTTCTAAAACTTTGCCGCATAAACTATTCCTCTATCGCTTAGCACAAAAAAGTCAGTATTTTTGATATATGAAAACCTACTGCAACATATGCTCGCCGTACTCTAATATGGGTGGAGTGGGACAGATGGAACCTTAAGGTGTTTATAGTACTGCAGCTGAACTTCAAGAACATCATGATTCAACTTGCCCCTTTTTAACCTATACGTTTTTAAAATTATCGAAAAAATAAGCTAAAATATGATATAACTTTGTAAGGAAAAGTCCTGGAGATATATGACCTTTGGCAAAAATGTGTTTTCAATTCCTCCGAACAATACTTTCATGTAAAACACTACACAACTAACAAAAGTTAAGTACAAAAAACTAACTTTTAAGTAAGTTCCATGTAATATACTTTATAACTTTGTACCGAAAGAAGATAGAATTTTTTTTGTTCAACAAAGTTTCATATTTTTGAATCTTCTACAACTTTGCTGAATAAACTATTCTTCTATCTCTTAACACATTTTTTTTTTATTTCATACTTTTTCACAATTTGCGATTATGCGGGTCATTCATACAAACAATTGTTTCGAAGACACTATTAAGCTAGGATGAAGTTAAAAGGCGCTATGGAATTAAGTTCCACTTTTTGCCTAATTGGACCACTGTGCAATGGTCTCTGAACTACAATTCTTTAAAAAAGTATATTCCGAAACTCTCACATCCTTTCGGAAAAAATAGTCTTGAATCTCATTCTTGAATCTCTCTCTTGCATAAAAATATAATCATGTTTTTCTCAAAGTTTGGTCGATAAAAATAACTCAAAAATCCAGAATTCAAATTTTTATTCGATATTTCATATTTTTAACAAAAAATAACCAAACTTTATGTCAATGGTTTCATAGCCGTTAATAACGCCGATAAATTGATAATTAACATATCAATGAAAATATCCGCTCAGGGAGGGAGTAAGTGGCAGGAAACCGTTTAGATATTAGTATAATACAATGCAAACTCATTTCCACCAATTGAGTTTACCATCTACATCTTACGAAGACCATCCCTCGGAGTTCATTATAGTCTCTTTTTTTTGTTTCCTAATAAAAAAAAATTACTTGTCTACTGGCTAGCCTAACGCGACAAGCACGAATTTCCCATTCCGAGCCGACAGCTGACAGGCTGACCAGTCGAATTAACATACCGCTACAGTTTTCAAACTAATCAGCTATTTGTATGCTAATGGTATGAATTGACTTGTTTGGGAGTTTAGCTTTTCTCGCGCTAAACAGCAACGTTACGAAAAATCAATAAGTCACGCGTACCTACTGCCCAGTATCATAATACCTACCCATTGGAGTGGTTCTTGACCATTGGTGTGGTGCGGGTTTCGCGATAGAAGACGTAGCAGTAAGCACCGTAAAAGGGGACACCATTCCGCTTCGCTTGGGCAAATCGACCAAGCGAACGAAAAACCTCCCTAATTATCTCAGTCAACGATAATGGGCTCAAACCATATTTTCATTTGGTTTCATTATCCGCAGGCGAAACGAGGAGAAGAGCATGATATTTTTTTTTCTAATGGCTGTGTTTTTTTCTAATTGACGCATCCCAGAAGAACGATTTCGTTTTCTCAATTCGGTGTACCCAATGTTTTTTGTTTGCTGAAACGATTCACAGTTTTACTGTTTCAGCTGGATTCTTATACAGTGAAAAAAGTTCTGTGCTTCTGTTCCGTGGCTGTTCTCGTTACAGTGAAATAAAATTTAGACAAAGTTTTAAACTAGAATCTACTTCAGTTGGGTCCTTTGCAACCATTGCTGCCACGGGATAATACTGCTTTTAGGGTTGCCGCCTGGTCTGCTTCCCTGTTGTTTTACCACGTTCCGAACGGGTTAGCATAATGAATCATAAAAATATACGTTCCCCTTTTCGCGTGGCTCACTATTCGCTTGGGGGATAGATTAATTTCAACCCTACAACCGAGGGTTTATATTTTGGATTCCGTACCGCCGCAGACTAGAAAATCCCGAAAGAGACACTATCCTCCCCGCACGTCCGCGTTACACTTTCCACTGAAAAAGCAAAGAAGGGTTCTGGTCTCCCGCTACATCGGTGTTTATGGCGTGTCGTCATTTCGAGAGATACCGGTTTCATCTGAGCAAGGTTCAGTCTCTAGTTTGGTTTAATGCCTCCCGGTAATGCAGGAGCCTCTTTTCTAGAGGATGAGCTTCCAGGGAATAGTGAATATCGTGTTTTCCACTGTTGCTTTTGTACACATCCTTTTACTATCGCTTGTCTGGGCAGGATGGATGTGGATTGCGGCGGATTTCAAGTCCCGCTAGCATTGTTTGTATTCATTACAGCAGGGAAGTAGGTCGACAAATTTAAAAGGAATTTGGGCATTGCTGCGAAGTGTTGTGCGCGATTTCCTTCGTTTGAAAAACTCCTGAAATATTCATCAATAAAAGTGAATTTACATCCACCTTCAAGCCGCTTTTATTTGGCGAGCCACTTGACTATTCAAGAGTTGGTTGGCATTAATAATTCGCAAACATTTTATATCGCTGCAGTACGATCTCCCCATTATCGATAAAACGCTCTTCCTGCCGAACATTAGGGTACCCTTATGCAGGACGACCAAGGAAAAATTGTCAATTTTCCTTCCTAACCCAATTATCGTCATGTCTCGTGTCCGAATAATTATTAGTTTCCGTCTAATGGTCAACAAATTCAACCCCTTTTTGCTCGAATTTCTCCTGCTAAAGTTTGCAACCGCCAATAGCAACCTTCATTCATGAGTCGCAGTCGACGATATGTCCCTTAATTTCTGCTGCTGCCAGCCCGCAGAAATGGCACAATCAAACGACCGTCCCTTCGTCTGGTGGTGGTGTAGAACCTCATACATGTCGAAGTTGATTCACGCGCGCCTAACAAAGAGAGTGTAATTTAGTGTGTGGTGCGGGTTTCTGCCGGAGCGTGTGTTTTGTTAGATGCCCATTTTTCCAACCTAACCAGGCAACCTAAACCGACAGGGACAACAAGTCTGGTTTACATTAGGGGACTTTCTGTTTCGTTTCCTTCATCCTGCTGGCATTGTTTCCCTCCGCTCCTGCTGTCACCGACTGAATGGCGTGTTCCGCTTTATTGCGACGGTGGTGGTGGTGACGTGTATGCAGCGGAGGGTTCTTTTTAAGCGCGTTGTTTTCCCGTCTTTGTTTTGGTTATGCACTTGTTAGAGCAAAGAGAATTATCCCTTTGTTGTGCCTTTTTCCTCGCTCCAAGGACTTTCTCCGGCGGGGTTCACCATGGTATCGTTTTAGTTTTTTTTTGTCGTCTTTGTTTTTGCTTGCGATCCTTAAGGTGAAGGGGTCGCTAGGTTTTAAGGTCAAGCGGCGATCGGCGAGAGAAAGCAAGCGTCTCAATTACCCGGGACCGGGTGAGACAAATTGTTTTCCATATCGGGCAATGGATTTCCATTATGCACGACAGATGGTCTCTTTCTGACCCAATGTGGCCTCCCGACTGACGGGTTGGACGTCGAACTCGTCGGCAGGAGTTGCTTCGGCGTTGTTTTCTTTCGTTTACATCCATCGTCCATCGTCCAGTCTGGTGGTCCCGGCTCGATGCGGACGGTAGAAGAGGGACTGATAGGAAACGATAAATAACGTCTTTTTGATAGAGCCGGGATCCAGAGGTGGACGGCGACACCTTCAGGCGATTCGGTACGGTGTTTTTTTTTTTGGTAAATGAATTTAGTAGATGAAATATTCTTTGGGTCGAGGTAGAATGCGTCGGGATGCTTTCACAAAATCCTGCATGAAGTTCTCTGTTTTTCGATACAATAAATAACTTTTTTCTGGAGCCGTTTCTTTCTTTTTAATGCGATCATTTCTGCAGGTCGTGGACTCCGTATGACGTGAATTGAATCCCACTTAGCTGGATTCCTTTGCATTCAGGGCAGAATATGAATTTCAGGTTTGTAAGTTATGATTGAATGATGGGTTGTATTGCTTTTTACTCAATAAATTTAATTTTATAGTACAATACATAAATTATATGACGACTTAACTGCCGCTCATGGCAAGTCCGTCCCAATTGCATTTTTGTCAATTTTGCGTTTATTTATGGAATCAATTCCTTTTTAAATCTACTTTCGATAAAACAAATATTTTTGAATACTTCGTTCTGAGGAACTATGAAAAAAATAGCAAGTCGGTTTGTCCCATAGCAAAAGTGATCGCAAGTCGGTCCCATTGCAAAAATCATCGCAATTTAACCCCACAGCCAATAATAATTATGAAAAATGTGATATTCACCACAACTTATGGTCTTCAGGTTTAGAATTGGATGTACCAAGTGATATTCGATAGGAGGTTTGATTGAATTTTACGCGTTCTACATCGTGTGGCTCTAGCTAGTACAATGTTTTCTTCATAACAAAGTTTCCACCAGTAGCTTCGTTCAGCTGTTGTTTGTTGACAGTGAACGCTTTAGGTGTGTCACTGTATTGTTAGTTAAAGCATTCCTTAGTAAATGCTACTTTTCGTATTTTTTCCGTATTCTATGAAGAGACGTGGGCAAGAATCGTTCAATTATTATCGTGAATTTCGTTTTGAAACAACAACAGCAAACATTTTCCCAAGCTATAGGTGTTCTTTCATATTTGCTTCCACTGCTACGTGGAACCTGTCCGCCGTCACGAACGTGTGACCGCTATCAGGAAAATTAAGAACAAGTTCCTACACCCAAACTGATTTCGAATTTATCAGTAGTATCAAATGTAAAAACAAAATCTAATTTTATTTTGAGTGGTGCAGTTGCTACATTGTGTTATGCTTCTCACAAAAAACTTGTTTAACGAAGCACGAGAGTAGGTCATTTATGAATTGACCAGCGATGGATTCATTCCAAAGCAAGCTTTAGCACCGCCATCGATTTGTAGTAGTTTGTTTTTCATCACTGGTCGTAGCTGGCTATGGAACTGACTTGCTATCATTCTGGCTACGTACCCTAAAAGTAATCGCATGTGAGTCCCAGCTTATGATTTTCAACAAATTTTAATCAAATTTCGGTGTGTATGTGAATTTTATGATGCAAAAGTGTTAGATTGTCATTGCAGTACTAAATTCTGTTGATGGTCTTGATTGAAAAAGCATTTGAATGCAAAATTTCACCAAAAGTGTTACGATTTTCAATTGCTGTTTTCTCATCAGCACCAAAACGCAAATGGGACGGACTTGCTATGAGTGGCAGTTAAGTACTCGAATTTTTTCTCACTTTCGATTATCATCTATGTTGTAAATAAAGTTAAAGAAAACTTTAGGCATAGAACGGACTGTTAGAAAATACTTTTCCCGAAAAAAGTGACGGTTTCAATTTCTTGTCGAGTAAATTTGGTTTAAAATGTGGTTGGTTGTTTTAACTGTGTAGCTGTCATAAAACTGTGCGGGATAAAACACTGGTCGACAAAAGCCAAAAAATGTTACCCTAATGCTCAAAATTGTCGTCCTACTCAAATTGTAAGCAAAAACAAAAGATTATGGATTTTCAACCATTCCTGTGAACTTTGGTCCTGGTGCCCGCAGTGTATGCAAAAGTGTGTCAAAATGGCGCAGAGTAATTGCTCGCCAGGTTCGTCGCTTCTACGTTGGCTTATGGGAAAACTCATTTAAGTCTCTGAGAAAGTTATCTTCACTAGGGGCACCAAATTTTACAAGAATGGCAAATAAGCTATAATCTTCAATATTTTTCAGCTTGAGCTCTAGGGCAATACCTCTGTTTACAAGTGTAAACATTATTATGGCGCTGGAATTAAACAATGCACAATATTTTTTTTTTTTTTGTAACTCTAATATTTATTTAGGCCCAACCGCGAAGCATAATGGGGCCGAATGTCTTTTTGGAGTAGGGAAAAGCCAGCTTGAGTAGAGCTTGTATCCCGACTGCTCCTCCTCAAACAGGCATAAAAACCCTCTCATCTTTTCTCTTTAAAATACAAATTAAAAATACAAAATTAATTCAACCTAAACCTGATATGTACATCTATCTATATCTATCTATATGTAAAACGATCTATCTATATGAATAAGTATAAAATTGAGGGATGATGAGTCCTTGTCTCTTGGAAATCATAACCTAAGATGAAAGATGGAGAAAGAAAGATAAAGATTAGTATTATCCTTAAAGATCTGCATAGAGAGGGGGGGACAGAGAAAAGCGAAGAAGGGAAGAGGATTCAAATACGATAATTTATATCTTTAATAAATTGGTAAATATGGGTGAGCAAACTGATATCATGACTGGCAAGTGCATCCCGAACTTGCATTGCAGATGGTGCATTGCGTTCCCGGAGGGAATTGAAAAGTTTATTCCTTGCTCTGTGGTTTTTAGGGCGTACGAAGACTACGTGTTCTATATCCTCGTACCCTCCACATTCGCAAAGGTTGCTATCGACTATCCCTATTCGATAGAGGTGGGTATTTGCAATGTAATGGTTTGACATTAGGCGTGAAATAACTCGTATAAAATCCCGAGTTAAATCGTGCCCTTTAAACCATGATTTCGTAGACACCTTGGGCGAGATGGAGTGCATCCATCGCCCCAAATCGCCAGAATCCCACTTTTCCTGCCAGTTTGCCAGAGCCAGTTGTCGGGGTAGGTGAGAATACTCGGTGTAGGTGATCGGTCTATCAAATATATCTCCTTCTATGGCACCCCTTTTCGCTAGTAAATCAGCTTCTTCATTGCCTGGGATTGAGCAATGGGAGGGGACCCACACAAAGCAGATAATGAAAGACCGATCAACCAACACTTCTAATATCCGTCTAATTTCCGGGAGGAAATAGGACGGGTGCTTGACCGGTTTGATCGATCGGAGAGCTTCGATAGAACTGAGGCTGTCCGAAAAGATGAAATAATTGCCTGGTGTCTTGAGCTCGATAATTCGCAGCGAATTGTGTATGGCAGCTAGTTCCGCTACGTATATGGAGCAAGGTTGTGCCAGTTTGCGGGATATGCGATGA
The DNA here is from genome assembly GCF_029784165.1 of Wyeomyia smithii. NCBI lineage: Eukaryota > Metazoa > Arthropoda > Insecta > Diptera > Culicidae > Wyeomyia > Wyeomyia smithii. The sequence goes on along the minus strand of NC_073695.1, from coordinate 87,539,546 downwards.
TCCATGTTGAAAATGCCATATCCGGAATGTCCATCCATTACAGATCCGTCCGTGAAAAAGGAATTCTGTTCTGGAAGGTGGCAAAATTTTGCCGAAAATATTGATGGCACAACTGTTGGTTTAAGGTGTTCAGGAATTTCATGGATTTCTTGTTTCATCGTCAAATCAAATACAACAGAAGGATTTTTGAGCGATGTTGAAATCTCACGGTATGGATCAACAACCGAAGGATTTATCTCCATAGACATGAACCGCTGGTATACTGACATACAGGGTTTCTGAACAACTTCCAGACATTTCTCATAGACAATATTTTTGTAATCTAATAATTATAACCATCATTTTCTTACTACTCTGACTGATGATTGAGAAAATATTTTGGTTCTTTTCCCTAGCATAGGCATCAGCTAAGGGCATCAATTCCAATCATATGAACACACAGCTATCTCAGCTAGATCTTCTTCTAGCAAAGGTTTTGGTGATTGATGACCTGCATGATAAAGTTGAAAAGTGCGCAGCCATTGAAATGAAGTTACAAGATAAACTAATGGCGTGCAAGCATGCAGTTTTGAAAATTTTCGACTGTGAGAAACTTCTAACATATTGGTAGGTACTCGGATGGCGGACGTTTTTTTCAAACTTTTTCGGTTGGCAATCTGATATTTATCAATTCCTGGAGACTCAGTGGATACGGAACGCGGCGTAGGCCACTCTAACATGAAAAATAAGTGCCTACAGACATCAGAAAATTTGACAAAGCATGTACTTTAGCCAGTATTGCAAAGAAAACATCAATCGTTTGGTCTAAATAGCCGTATATTAAATTAAATAAATTTGTCGCTAGCTTCTGCCAACAAAAATAATTATTTAGTATTTTTGAGAGAACAATACTGTCGCAAAGTTTTCTATTTTGCCATCCGCGAAATTTAATTTTGTTTGCTGCAGATCACTATTGTCCCTAGGCAATAGGTATCTTTTGCTCGACTCGTATAATTGTGGACAGCATTTGCGGCAAAATTTATTTACTATTTGCGTGACACCATTCTGGAACGGAAGCCTGATTGACGATGTTTTAAATAAACTTTCGTATGGTTAAAAGATGGTAGTTGGCCTATTCTTGCTAACCCGTATAGCTGTATGTGCTAAATAGTAGAGAAGCATCTTGGTGGAGCGAATCTTATAAGTTGTCATTGTAGAATTATGGAAGATGAACAAGATGACCCCAAGTAACACACAAAACATGTTAGAAAATAATTCACAATGACAGTAGTCATATAAAAATATTATGAGCGCAATTCAAAACTTGTGTTGTTATATTCTTGTTCTCGAGATGTTATTTCATAGCATAAGTGTATTTAGTATATTATCGAATATAAACTGCTGCTGCTTATCTGCAACTTGTGTTTATGATGTTATCCAAACAGTACAGAAAGCAACTTAAAATACAACATTTGTGAGATGTTTTTCATCAGTAATTCAACCACATTTCGAACACAAACTCATTATTTCCTGGTTTTGTAGATGTTTTTCAATAACATGAGTTGAACAAACAATAACTATGACACAAATAACACTTGTCTTAAAGTTATCTTCCAGATGTTTTCACTATGTATTAGAAAACCTGTGTATGAAATGTCCAGCCAGGGCAGCCGCGTGCGTTCAATAGTATACGCCTAATAACAAAACTACGTTCCTGTAAAGTACTTCTCCTGTGATTGGTATTCGAAAACCAACGTAAAATTACTTGATCAAATTGTTAATAAAATTATTTATACGATTTTAATAAAACTACAACGTATTTCTACCGTATTGGTACTCGAGATGTATTTTACAGCTTCGGTCTAACAAGTTGGCTTGCTTTCATAAAGTTTTATAGTATTTCATATAGTACCAGTACTTGTTCTAGTAGCCTTCGATTTTTGCGCTTTTCTGGTGATAGAGATGTCATGGAAAAGGTAATGTCAACTGAAATCTATAACTAAAGGTTGTATTAGAGGAGTTATCTCAACTGCTCTATAACAACGTGTGTTACTTGGCACACCTACATTTATCCATTTGAGCATCAAGCCTTCCACTTACTTTACTTACTTTTATGGTGACAGATCGTAGAGATCCGATGTCTAATTCGGAATACGCCTTCACCCTCGATCTTGGGCTACTTCTCTCTAGTCGCCACTTACACTCGCAACCTCGTCGACAGCACACAATATCATCTTGTTTGTAAACTTCGTACGCCTGCACAACACCCCTTTTCTAAGCTTGCCACCGAATATCGATCGTATGTTTCTACACTCGAAACCCCCAAGCGCACCCGATCGACGTAGAGTGCCACCGGGAGGATCAGCGTTGTGTAGAGGACAAATTTCGTGTGAATCTGTAGGCTACGAAACCTAAAATGGCTACGCGATCGGTAATAAGCACGTTACAAGTGTATCAAAATATACAAATTCATCAACCACTTCGAAAGTATCCTCATCCATCACCGGTGCAGAACCAACGCCCAAAAAACTACCATGCTCTCTGCTAGCCACCATGTATTTCATTTTGGCAGAGTTTATGGTGAGTACAATTCTCGCAGCTTCTTTCTTAGAGCCGTACAGGCCTCCTCCACAGCCTTACGATTGCCACAGATATTGTCGATGACGACCATGAGACATGCGCATGTCGTGAGGATGTCCGTCGACAGCCCAGTAAAGACGGGTCTTGAAACCAACCCGAGACGAGACGTATAGGTGCACAGCAGGCAAGGTGGATCGATCAAGTGAAGGACGTCCTATGGACCCTACGCAGACTGCTAAGCGGGTGAACTGCAACCATTAACCGAGTGTAGCAAATCGTCTCTGTCTTACACACAATGAAGGACACACCAGGCTTGGGATTGTTTGGCTAGGTGAAGTCTGCAAGTTGTGGTGGATCTCCATCCTTGCCATCGCCTAGCCACCGGCGACTTATTGGGAATCAGGTACGATCCGGTTCCTGAATTCGTTAATCGCTCTATAGAAGCTCCTCGTGTCGTGCCAGGAGAAGAAATTCTCTGTCTCCGTAAGAACACCATCGTATTTTTTACATTTTTTTCGGTATTTCTCTCGCATCTGACACGTCACACGATTCACTGGTATTAACGTGATAGCGAATGTTTGACTCTTTTCTTCCGTCACTTCTGTCTTTAGTCTACTAGGCATCAAACCAAAGTGATGAGTATGTCACTTGTTTTTACCGTCTGACCATGTTTCACTTACAGAGTTATGGTTGTGCTCTCACTGGTCATTCAGGTCCACCGCAGCTGGTTCATCGATCCGTTCATCACTTTTCCGAGTGTACTTTGCAGTAACTCCTTCCGCTGATAGTCTTTAGGTTGTCACTTTTATTAATGTAAAGAATCAAACTCAGAACTGTGACCGGTTTAAAGAAGGTTTAGAATTTTTCCTGTTTAAAAATTAGCTTTGAATAAGCGAAAAACTAATGAAATTGTGTAATTTAACCAAGGCCTTGAAAACTACCATTAGGACGTTTAAACAGCCAACTTCTCACGTCTTTCGCTTTTTTCCATCTTGCACCGAAATTTTGTTTCTATCGCTCCGAACTTCAGTTGATCCTCACTTTTCATTGATTGTAGCACATTACATGGCGTGTGGTAATTGAAGTAATGAAGCCTTCAACACTCATTACGTTGCTCACGAATGCTCTTAGTTATCAGTGAATGTTTGTGCTACGATAGTAATCAAGGGTTATCCGGCCCAAACAGGAATGGATCTACGTGTATGTAAAAGCAAAGCCTTGGTGCTACATTCCGATTCGGAACTTGACCTTCTGATTACTATACACAGACTTCGCAGCCAACTGTTAAGTGTACAGGACAATTGCGGGGCTAGCGCTACGATCCTACTGACACTAACAGTCTCTCCCGAGTCAAGACTCGAACCTACGACGACTGGCTTGTTAGGCCAGCATCGTACCTCGAGACCAGCTGGGGAGGCTACGTGTGTGTAAAAAATTAAAAAAACCATACATTCAAAAGATACCTGGAGATCGGAAGTACAAACGGTATGGAGGGAAAAGTCGAACTACTGTGGTGACACCCGCCATAGTGAAGATCATCTAGAACCAACTATTTTAACCAGGTACAAGGCAGCAAGGCGCAATGGCGGCGGGAACGACAGACAAGTAAAACTGTATCTTACACAGTACAGAAAAATGCTAATTTTCTTCCCTACCAAAGAAGATTTTATCAACCTTCGTTTAATTTCAAGGGAAATACGGCTTTTCAGTCTTAGGGGTGTATCAAAACGCTACTAGGTTTTATGTCCGACGTTTCGGCCTTTGAACTTGGCCTTCCTCAGGGGATATAAAGTTGTACCGTTTTTCGTTCAGCGTACAAAGCTTTAGGATAGGTTGTCATAGCTATCTATAGGATCTCTTTCAAAGTACCACATCACAAAGCACGATGCGTTAGTGGATTTTTTGACGTTGGACTAACGTCTATATCGAAGTTAGGCACCTGAATTTGAAAATCTAGTAATTCAACCGGGGAAAACCAGGGAAAAGTGGTCAGGTTTTGAGCGCTTATACATCAGTCATTTCTTTTCAGAATTTCGAGGTTTTGGCATCAACCGATCAGAAATTTTTTTACGGTTGAATTTATGTAACTAAAATAACCTATTTCTCGAGATACACTATTGAAAAATTGATAAATCACATCGATTGTCTAAATCATACCGAGCAACCAATCACCACCTCTCTTCACAAGCACAGTCGACACTAACGGATACAACCGATCTGACTTTGTAAACAGTCTCACAGCTTTCAACCAATAACGAGCTCGCTTTCGGTAGCTGCAACAGGTGTTTCAACACCGTTTTAAAATGCTTCTTTTATCATTACCACTGAACAGATTCTAAACACCAATGGCTTGATTTATAGGGGAAATATTGCACAAGATTGTCATATAATAATTTAAATATGTTTTCGATACTAAACTAGTTAAAAGTTGTGTTAAAAGTCGTGCACATTCAACCAATCACAAGCTCGCTTCTTGTTTGCTCGCGGATGGATTTTTGCTTTGGGCTATATAATAGCCTGTGCCGTCTCATAGCAGTCATCAGTTAACATGTGAAAGGCCACCAGGCCGGTCTTGTATAATCAGCAGCGGTGGCTGATTCCAGCGGCCAAACTGAGCTGCAGCAGAACCAGAGCGGTGGTATCAGGCAGCAGCGGCGGAGGTAGTGGGAAGCTGCATTTCTTCATTCAGTTCGGTGCTCCTTAGATCTGAGTTGGACCCCACCAGCGGTAATCCAATTCAGATATCGTTGGGTGAAAACGTTGGGTGTGTGTGCAGTGTGCACATATAGCGTATGTGCATCTGTATTGCTATGACATTTGCGATGATAGGGATGGCGCTGTTGCGTGTGTATGGCTAGCTATAGCGTGTGTAAGACACTAGCATGTGTAGCATATTATGGCTATTGCGTGTATATCTTCAGCGTGTGTACGGATAGTTATAGCTTGTGTGTGGATAGCTGCTGCGTGTGTAATGATTAGTTATAGCGTATGTATGGATAGTAATAGCACATGGTTGGACAGCTTATGCGTGTGTATAGATAGTTGTATCGGATGTATGGAAAGGAATAGCGTGTGTATGGATAGCTATAGCTACAGCGTGTGTATGAATAGTTTTAACGCGTGTTTAGATAGTTATAGCATGTGTGTGAATAACTATAGCGGGTGTTTATCGAAGATTATTATTGTCATTGAAAATATTAAAACGTCTTAACGAACACAGTTGTGAATTTGATTTTACAGCAGCGATTTTAACTTCTTCAGCCAGTCTTTATTCATCGAGGAAAAATTACTACCTATGAATGATCAACACTTATTTACTAGAAATTTGATTTAGATCAAAACGCGTTCTTTTGAGTATCATAAGTTATTGGTAAAAAGAGTTGCAAGTTTTCTCAATGAGCATTCATTAAATTTTCGTTTTTGTTTCTCGGTGCGCGGTTTTGATTTTGTTTCTCGCACACAGAGAAAGAAACAAACTTGTCGCTATCGTGAAAAATAACAAAACAATTAGAAATGCTCTAAATCACAACTGAAGAAGTTAATATATTTTCCTGTCACTCGCCCAAACCTTGATAACAACTACCGAAAAACGTGTGATTGAGCTCTTGCTATATTGAGTTATTGAACCAAACGTTTTTTTTTTTCAAATACATGAAGTTATATGCTGGGCTGGAACTAACCTAGCATGAGTTTTATCGATTAAATGTCAAACAATTTTCAAATTTAAAATTTTCGGTTGAATCGTTCTGGGCTCCAATTTCAGATAGTTTCGTAAAGTTTGCTTTTTGCTTAGATAGGAAAATTTTACCAATTCGCTCAATTAAATGATTGTCTTGGTAGTGCAGCAAACAAAGGGTTGATTCGAATATGTATGAAATGACAGCGATTAAATAAAAGATATCCATTCTTTTAGTATATATTATTATTTATAACGTTTTAACGTCTCAGCATCCAGAAATGCACTGTTAGATAAAATTGCAGCAAATACTAGAGTTGCAATTCTCTCTATTATTTGTTTTAATGGAATATAAGAATACCGTAGTCCAACGTCATGCGGTCGTGTCTTGAATACCACCCTCCTACTTTTTTTTCTGGGCTATAACAACCTATCGCAAAGCTTTGTACGCTGAACGAAAAACGGTACAACTTTATATCCCCTGAGGAAGACATAAAACTTAGTAGCGTTTTGATACACCCCTAAGACTGAAAAAGTCATATTTCCCTTGAAATATCATGTTACAGTTGTCTTTAAATTTGAATCCTTCGTTTACTTATACACTAAAGTCGCTTTATACGCGGGGGATACGCGCCGCGTGAAAAAAACCGCGTAAATTCCGGGATCCGTGTAAAAAAAAACCGCGTAAATTCCGGAGTCCGCGTAAATTCCGGAATCCGCGTGAAAAAAAAACCATCGTCAATTTTGCATTCCGAGTGGAGGGGAACCGAAATCCGGGCAAAAAAAATACCGCGTAAATTCAGGAATCCGCTTAAAAAAACGTGTAAATTCCGGAATCCGCGTAAAAAAAACCGCGGAAATTCCGGAATCCGCGTAGAAAAAAAAACGCGTAAATTCCGAAATCCGCGTAAAGAAAAACCGCGTAAAAAGCGACCTTAGTGTATATTATATAATATTTTTTATGTTTTATTATAATTTTATCGACCTCGCGAGACCCATAATTGCTAAGGTGAGCCCCATTCTTTCCAACGTGACGGATGCTAGCGTTTTCCAGTAAGATAAACCGCCGTGAATTTTCCAATAAGATTATATTCATTATCTCACTCTCGCGCGATGGCTATTCAAGAACGAGAAGACTGTATTATTTAGGTGACGGCAGTGAAAGAGGACCTAGTGTAGTCTCTCCTTTTCCCACGTGGGCACGGACAACATAGCAACGAAGTTTGCTTCTTTTAATATTAGTGTGGCATAGATCAGTCATTCAGGAATACCAGCGGCGATTCCAGATCTGATGATTTTTTCTTTATTTCACTTTTACGAAATATCAACCCACATGAATAAGTTTAGCTCGGTCGATAAATATCGCAATTGGTCTAATTATTACGTGATGTATTCTTTCCAAAATCCGCGTATGTCGAAAGGCGTCTTCTTTTTTGAGAGAAAGGGGGATTTTAATCAGGAAAATATTGGAATGATTTTGGTGGTGGATGGATTTCACGCGCGCCACTCACAAAGATAAAAAAATAGTCATCGCTTGTCATAGTAATGAGCTTATTTAACGCGTATAACTATTCGATTCAGCCACTTATTGGATTGTGCACAGTCTGGCTTTACGTGGCTTCATTTATAAAAGCTGTTTGCAGCTATTGTTGTGGTTTAAGAGAGTTTGAAATGTAAGTTTTACTGCCAACCAGAATCTTATGCCGTATTTTTCGATTTTTCTAGCTTTTGAGTAATTGTTTTAAACACCATTTATTAGTTATGACTAGTTTGGCGTTTTGTCCGCAAATTTGAGACTACGTTTTAGCAAATATGTGTGCTGCTTTTTTTTCAATTTTTGTGGCTTTGGAGGCACGGAACTTTTCCAATTTTTGTATTTCATGGGCGACTCTTGCGTAGACAAATAAAAGAGAATCGACGTGAAGCGCCGCATCCCTATGCGTCCACATCGGTAGGAAGAAATAGAGCGGTCGTGCAAAAATTGGTCTCAAATCAAGAAATCGCTTTTTAAGAACAAACGAACGTCGTTAGTCGATCTGTTAAGCAGAAAGCCCGATGTTCGGGTGACCGAATATCTAGAGACTTCGCGTCGATACCTTCCATGAGTTCGTGTTTTCTACAGAGTTTTCGGTATAACCTCACTGAGAAAACAAAAGAAGTGGCGAGAAGTTAACGTGGATAGAACTTTCGTAGCTTTCGTAAACTTGTGTGGGTGTCAATGGGATATTCTTTTCGGTAGTTGCATAATGATTTGATAAGGAAATGTTCGAATATTTTAGTCTGTCTTAATTTAGTCGCAGGTACGGAATCCTCTCATGCGTTTTTACGGTGGTATATCAAACAGAATGAGTTCGGATCGCGTAATAATTTCATGCTCATAAAAAAATTTAGTCCCTCAGAAGCTAGAAATATAAATGAGATACATAGCCGCAAGGTTACAGAGCCCGCTTTGAATCTTAGTAAAATCAGGACAATCGATGTCAAAATGGACTTAAGCGTAAGTTTTTTAAGGCCACCCTACCCTTTACCCTTCCTTTACGTTGATTCACATAATATTTTGGTATGATTTCCTTCCAACAAAATAACTCCTTCTTCTTATAAAACTGATCTGAAAGAAGCCTGGCTAAACTTCCTGAAAGAAGGAAACCTGGTGAAATTTCTCCAGGGAATTATAAGTGGTGATATTTGGCAGGAGGAATAAAGCTCGGTATGGTAGAGAGTCAAGCATGTAAATTTAAAAGTAAAATCATATTACACATAAGCACGTTTAAGTAATAAGCATGCCACTTCTCAATAGCGGTATTAAAAGTGTGGGATACAGCAGACGCCCGGGCATATCTCACAATAGATCATCGATTCTGGTCCCAATGAGGAAGTCCATACAAGAAAAAAACAGCTAGAAAGAATTTAGTACAATAAACTGAAACAAAATATAATCGGCAATTTACTTCCCTTTTTTTAATTGAATCGGATTTATTTATAAATTATTCTTTCCAATTGGTTGATCCCTCGAACATGTTTTTGTATTCATCTCTGCTTTCCTATAGGCTTCTCTTAATGATTTCCAATATTAATGCTTACTTGGTCAATACCTGAGTAAATTCATTATCCTTTTTATTCCACACCCTTTGGAGCATACATTTTTCTTAATATTCATAATTTTTAAAATAATTTGTTTAATCAAAATATTAAAAAGTATTGTCATCAAATAAAGTTGGTTACAGTTAGTTGCAGTGAACCATTTGTGATTCTTATCAGATACGGAAATGGTATTAAGAAATTGAAATTTATCTTCCACACTAAGTAAAATAATGTGCACTGAAAATGTTAGCCAAACTTACTTGTAGGGCCTCTAAAATATATATTTTTCAACCCAGTCAGCTGGAGAATAAAAATTGAAACGGGCGGCTAATTTACGCTTTTCTGAATTCAAAATATCGTTCCATCTCTCCCCCACCTTCACAGTACATTTAAAATTCGGCCCAGCTCCGAGCGGCGAAATACAACACAATTGTTAGCATTCGAGTATAAGTATACGTCCCACCCTATTATACAGTGTCCCGATGATAATTGATTTATGGAAAGCTTCTGCAGGAGCTATCAGTTGAAGTAATTGACCCTGCAGGCAGTGGAGTGCGCTGAACATTAATTGAAATTAGTCACGATATTTTGGTCTTTCTGTCGGTCTGTTCGCCCGTTCGTTGATGTTCTCCCCGTAACCATATTAGCTTCATCCCAAAAACCCGACACTCGAGCTCGGCTGTGCTTCTGCATCTCATTCAAATTAAGTGATGTAGACCGATAAAGTTATGCAAATTTTTCCTGATGCTGTTCGGGCCGCCAGCATGACTTGACAGGATGAAAACATCTACTCGAATTCTGCGGTGTAAATAAAATAGTAGGTCGAGTTGAGTACAGCGCATAGAGAGAGCGCTTTATTCTGAGTGTTCACAATTGTAAGGTATCTACCGCTGGAATTTAAAATCTCTTCATTACCATATAAGCACCTGCTAACGTGGGAATTTGTAGCTTACTCAGCTTATTGAACTTCAGTTGTTGCGTGAATTGGATATGTATCGGTGAGGTGTTAAACGGGCTGGAATTAGCTCTTCTCGTTCCCCGCGGGAAATGCTACCTCTTTGTCTGCAAATTCCTTTGTGTCAGCTGCCAACAGACACAATCGGAGGGCAAAAGAAAAAGGATCCTCTTACATCAGCTTTTGCACGTAACAGTGAGAGCGCATTTCTCCGATTCCGAGTTTAAAATCGGAATGTTCAGGGAGTGTCTGTTTTCACTGCTTACGAAAGATCCCTTACTTTCTTGCTGCTTCGGAAAACACTCGGTAAAGTTTAAAAGCAGAAGGTGTGATACTCGGTAGAGGTGTCGCTCAAATTTGGATCCTTCACCCCAGTAGCAAAAGCAAAGCAGAAACGAGGAAGCTGGTGCGGGTAAAAGAAAAAACTTCTGATAACATGATACCATAGGACAGATCTATCAGCCTTTGATCAAAACAAAACCCCTCAGTAGCAGTTCTTTGTGTTGTTTCTGGTCTTCGCGTGTTATTATTTATATTTTTTCTCTTCTACTGCTTTCATAGACAAAGTTCAAATTCTCCCGGAAAACTTTTGAACCGCGCTCTACTTCGTACGCTGCAGCAGAAGGCAATCAACGTTGCTGGAAAATTACACTTCGATGAAGGTGTAACACAACTCAGAACGAAACTTTGCCGGGCAGTTTTTCCAGTTGACATGCGAAGAGCGTCGAATTAAATGCAATTAAACTTCGAGTCCGATGCAGTGGCTGCCTCGGCACAGAAGTTGACTCGTGGATCACACTTCCGGAATGAAATTAGTGTGACTCTTCTGGGCCGGCAGCGGAGTTTGCCACCGCGGACGACAATCGAGTCTAGCGGATGAGCGATAGTTGAAAGGATAGTGAGACAGGAAAAAAAAACCTGAAACCTGAAAGGAAACACAAGGTAATGCAATTACGGCTTCCGTTCAACAACACTCGGTCGTTTTCGCGAACGACATCATCGTCGTCCCGGTGTCGGTCAGCCAACACACTGTGGGTAATAAATTCAATAGTAGCTCATCAAAAGTTTCCTCCGGTCCTCCGGTTTCTGCTTCACTGCACCGGTAGCAGAATAAGGATCAATTCGTTGTTCGGAAGCTCGAATGCTAATCAAAACTTTCTGACGGGCTGCTGATTGGCGCAAATTTCATTTGTGTGCTGCTGAAAACTCTTTGCCCAGACATGGCCACCGGAGAGTCTGCAGACCGGCGTCTTTCATTACTGATACTTCATAACTACTGTGACAGTTATTGGCGGGTGACATAGTATTTATCAGTTTTGTGAAAGGAATTCTCATTCATCACTGGCTAACAGATGCAAATAGATTTCGTTAAGTTGGCCATTTCGAGATTCGATTCAACTCACGATACTGCATGAACGTACCGCCAAAAGTACCTTATTAGCGTGTGTTTCTTACCAGCAGCAAAACAATTTGCCCAAACACTCAGCATAAGAGTTGTCGCTGATCCTTAATCGATGTTATTACTCGCTGAAATCACCTTCCCCACTAATCGATTTCGCCTCCCGACCCGAGCTGGACCATCCATCGCAGGGACCCATTCATACGAAAAACCGATAACACGCGTCTGTCGCATACGGGGCTATAACTACCTAACTGGCTTGACTACTAGGGAGGATATGACTTCGACAAACGTTATGGCCTCGTAAAATGAAACTGCCGACCTAGGAGAATTCGGCCGCCCGTGGTGGGCACGTAGCCGAACGCAAACAATCGATAAGCGTTCTGATTGAATCCTAGAATGGACTTCGCAGTCATCGCCGCTGCCAGATTGTCGAGAAAGTTGTATTTTTAGTCTACCCTGGACCCCAAATGATAACAATTGACTTGGCGACGACACGGCTCTCGGATGTGCGGAAAAAATAGAGCTTCATTATCGCTATCATTCGGTTAGCGTCAGCCTCGTCTGGTCAAGCCTCGTACCGTGAATAGCATCGGACAACGGCCTGTGGAGCAGAACGCACCGACTGGCCTTGCTCTCGATGGATGAGACTTGGTGTAAGGACGTACGAGAAGCGCGTCGTTCTGCTAGAAGCTAAAGTAAGCAAAAATGTTTGCTGGAGTTCGGACATTATTTTACTACAGTTTAATTACGTAACTGCCTAAATATAGCTAAATTGGCATAAGAATTCCAGTGGGTCATCTTGTGTCCAGAACATTATTTGGTTTCATTTAAATATGTTTTGCCGCGATTGAAATTTTTTTTGTATTTTTAGCAAGACTTGAAAATCAACCAAAAATGATATAAATTTCCCTTCAAAATGAAACTTGTTGAATCAAAATCGGACTGAGGGAGTTTAAAGATAAGCTAAAAATTGTGTTCCTAAAACATGAAAATCATCGAAATTGCCTAAAATAGCAACATTCAAAGTCAACCAAAAATCGATATCTCAACCGATTGTCATAAAACTTTGGGAAAAGGTTATTCACAGTTTGAGAATCTTCGAAGAAATGTAAAACATCAAAAATCTTGACATGAAAAATCGAGGTTTTTTCCGGTTTCCGACCACTGTGCGCTGTTCAGGCACTTTAATATAATTGAAAATTTTTTTTGTCTTTAGCCTCATCTATCTATGGAACCACTAGTAGAAAAATGTTTGATTAATTTCTGCTTTTGCTGTGATCATTATTAAATCGATGACATGATCTTCTTCAAAGCCTTACAGAGGAAGGTTGCGAAGTTTGATAACCAAAACCGAAAGACTCATCCGCTTCAGCTAAAAAGCAAAGCCTCGGTGCTACATTCCGAATCAGAACTCGATCTTCTGGTTATTAAACACAGATTTCGCAGGCAACTGTTTTTGTAAACAGGAACAGAGGTTGAATCGATTGACTAGTCTAAAATTGAAAGTTTTGAAACAAATAAACTAATAACAAGAAACGAGGATTTAGTAGATAGGAAACCAAGTTTCGAAATTGCCTACAGAATAATAGAGACCTAACGAGAAAGCTAGGAACAAGATGGGCCCAGAATTCGGGAAAGCTCATTTAGTTTTTACACAGCTACGGCTACAGTTTTTTAAAGCTGCAAAAAAGAAATCAAAATTACAAAGCTCTTTCTTCAATTATTCTCCATTCTATAGAAGCTACACTTACTTCCCTTACTTTCCTCATTTTTGTTCGGCAAATTTGTTGCAAATTTTATGGAAACAACATTGCCAAAGACACTATACTTCTATCTGCCTATTTCAATAAACTTTTGCAGACTTTGTTATAGGATGTCCATTAAAATCTATTTTTTTATATCACTTTTTGTGATGGTTTTCTATAATTTTTAAACATTCTCCAGTGTTGTTGACTCCCTCTCCCTATTGATATTCTATAGTGTTGCTTCTTCTTATATTCTACAGTGTTGTTAACCACACTATTTCACCGAAGAGAGCTTATTTCTATCCTTTGTATTTCTTTAGTTTTTGAAGATTTTCATTAAAATATTGCAGATAACCACAAAAACCGCGAATACCTGCAGACAAAGTTATTTCTATACTAAGGTACAAACAAAACATCATTCAATTCAGATATATGCATTTGTTCTCTATGAAGATATCGGTTAGCAATTGTACATTTTTCTAATAACATTAAAAAACTTTTTGGGGGAATTTGTGTGTTGTGACATAGTCATTGTAAAATATTTTAAAAATTGTAGAGAATGATTGCACAAAGTTATATTGAGAAATAGATGTGAATAAGCACTCTATAGAAAACTCAACAAGTAGACTTTCTATTTAAATAGGCAGATAGACGTAGGATGTCTAAGGTAAAGTTGTTTTTTATACCAACAATATACATAACTTTACCGAACACAGTGGATTTTCATATGCAAAAATGAAAAAAAAAAAATTGTTGGTAACTTCTATAAAACAAAACAAAAATATGGAAGAACTTTGCTAAAGACACTACGGCTCTATCATCAATTTTCTAGTTTAAAAATTTTTCATCACATTTATGAGCTTTGAAACAGTGTAAGACGGCTCGAAACTGAATCATTCCGCGAAAGCGGGCATCTCAGGTATAGGAATAAAAATAAACTCCTTCCCATGGGACACTAGCCAACAGTATATACTATAATAAAATGTGCGAATACGTGTCAGAAAAGAAGTAACCGACATGCAAAAATTTGCATTTTTATCGATATTCAGGCAACACTTGAAATTCTCAATCCGCATACCCACTACTATAACCTAGTGAGTGAATGCTTCCTCTTGTTCCGACAGCTGGCAAAGAAAAACCAGATCAATTTATGCTGAGTACTTGTCTACTGTAGAATCGATGAAAAGGAGAAGGCTAACTCACTAGCTAGGCAAGGGTTGCTAGACAACTTTGTTATTCCAGAAACTTTTAATGGAGTCTTGCCGAGTGCTGTGAACTTTCAACTCGGCATTTGGGAAAAAGCGGCGTTGATAGCTAACTGGAATGCCATTATTTGACAAATTGCCAGTATCCTGGAGTAAAATTGCAAGAAATCCCTGACGGTTCTTGGGTTCAATAAGAAAGACCGAAGGCGAACTCCTACGAAACGCAAAAACAACAATTTTTGTAGAAGGGACAACTAAGTTTATTGAGGGAATATATACTTTTTCAGTTTTCAAAAAATTGAAAAAAAAAATTATTGCTCCATCTTGAATTCTAACTTCTTGAGAACATTTCCACAAATTTTCAGAAAAATCTGAGCAGCAGGGAGAAAGGAAGAGCTATTTGAAGCGCGCCCCGTCACGGCCCACATAGGAGTAAATCAAGTAAAAACCTGATCAAAAGTCAAAAAAGCAAAAGTTTATTAACCATGTTCTGCATAGTCTTATTTTGAAGTGTGATACCTACTGAATCTTCTGACAGCTTATGGGCATCCAGAAGTATTGTTAACCTTTGTTACAGCTGGTTGAAATCGATAGAATTTTAGCTTTCTGTTGTTGCATTCGATGCTCCCGTACCGTTCACTTTTTTTTTTCAAAACAATCAAGTGCAACGTAGGGATTTATCATCAAACCAACTATGGGGACTGTCAAAGAAGGTTAGTTTAATCAATCTGTAAACTTCAAAGGCTTATAAGTAGTCTCGATATTGCCAGGGAACATTTTGATAATCACAAAAATGCTGTAAATGAGATTTTTTATATGTCATATTATATGAGGTAAGTTAAGTATCAATGAGTTTCAATGTAAACAGTCAATTGCAAATGAAAGCCTGTATGTTTTTGGTCAAACTGGTGGTATCAGATCATCCGAACCAATCCGAATTCATAAGTTAAATCATTGTAAAAATCATCGAAAAATTTCAACTTTTCAGCTTCCGGCAGTGTTTTTGACTTAGTTACAATAACATACCTCTGTTATGTAATGAATAAGTGTGTTCGGATCCTTCGATTACGAGTTCTAGGCCAAAATCCAAGAAATACTGTCAAACTTTTTCGTCCGAAGCAATGCAAATGTTGCGAGTGAAATGTTCGTACACGGACAATAATGATAATACTAGTGAATCTTCAGATTCTTCTAAAGGCTCAGATTAATTAATAATCAAAATAGTGTTAACCCCGAACCTCACTGATCTGAAATACAGTTATGTTTCATTCATAAAGGTTAAGTAGAGAACAAACTACCTTTCAATCCGAACTACATCATCAGAAAAGTAACAAATCACTCAAAGGTGGGTTATTCCATCAAATTTTTAGTCTCGACTATTTATTATACTATATTTTCGATCCATGATACGTTTCCAGTCAAAAAAACCTTCAAAATAATTTTGATCAGGTTTGGTGTTCTATGTGCTCCACTGTGCGGCCGCGTAAGCTAAACTTAAAACTTTATGCGCGTTTATCTCGTATTGGGTTTTCACAAAAAAGACTTTGCCGTGTTTACGTGAAACTACTGTTCATTGAACGATCGTTTCATGATACACGGAGTTTAACATTGCTGAAAAAAAATCTGTAGTGAAATTTTCAGTGCTCAAAACATGTTTTTTCCGTGGATAACGTTTCCGTTTCCACTGAAAACAAAATAATTATCAGATTCAGATTCAGATATCCGTTTTTTGATCAGATTCAGATACCCGTTTTTTAAAATAAGGCGTTTCGAGGAAATGGCCATTACTTCACAAGAACTTGGTATTTCTCATGAAAAAAACGTATTTTGTTGTTGTAGAGTAACCAAATTTTCGGAAAATTTTTACTTTAATGCAATTAAAAAAGTGCTACACGCTTAAAAAAAGTTCTAAACTTTCCTCTTTTTTCCTCGAGCAAAAACAAAATATGTAATTAGCGAAGCGAAAAATAAGCGACTTGGAAAAATCATTCAGGTTCTTCGTTCCTACAATTGTTGAGATCTTTAAGATGCCCTAATGATGGCTTTATCGCAATACACTGGTAGAAATATTCATAACGCCACCATCATTTTTATCAGTGTAATTGCCAATTTCAATTTAATTATCTTACTCACACCAGCATGCTTGTCGTTCTCCTCAGTATGTGAAAGGAGAGGAGAAAACATTCACCGCGCACTTCCCTTCCAGTATGTGCCTGCGTGTAGCAAATGCTTTCACCACACTGCTTCTTTCTTCACTCCAAAGTGTCTCAACCAGCTTACAGAGAGACAAACACACTTCCAGCTCACTCCACATCTGATAGAAACAAGAGGGGTGAATCACTTTACAGAGAAAACGCAGAGGTACACAACAGTGTCCACTGGCGAGTAGTCCGGAAGGTGAAAAAAACCTACCGGGCAAAAGTGTAGTCCTTGTGTAGCTACACTGCGAAAACGAATTCCACCAGAGTAAATTCGACCGGCACGAGCAACGCAGTCTATTTTTTTCTCCCAATCTCTTTTCCTCTTCTGCCATGCTCAAGAAACCAATTGTGAAACGCACCGCAGATAGCTCTGCAGTGTAATTATTGTGCGTGATGTGTGAGAAAGTACAACATAGTTCAATGTCTCGCAAGAGAGAGATTTCAGATTTCACCGCAGTGCTTTCAGGAACCACAGCAGATAAAAATCGTTTGTCGCTCTCTTCTAGCAGGAATGTTGATTTGCTCTTTAGTGTGAGAGCAGTTGTTTTCGCAGTGCAAGATGTTCTCCTGCACTCTAGAGGTATTCTGAGGAGAATAGACAAGCATGCCAAAAGTACTGGGTATGGCTAAAGAAAACTTTGATTTATTTCACGATAGTAAATATGAACGAAAATATTATTTCTCAACAATATATAGCTTTATTTCAGAATATATAGCTTTATTTCAGACCAAAAACCAAATTAATCCACCTAGCGGTCAGACCCAGCCTTTCTCATTCAAACTTATTAGTCGTTGAAATAGATTTACATGAACACTTCAATCCAATAAATTCACTATTTGGGTTCCAAAATTTTGATGTTGTTCCGAAGTAATATTTGATGTATAAAACAAGAAATTTTACATAATGTTAGTGCTTAAGAAATACCGAAATAAAAGAAAGGACTCCTAATTTCGAACACTTTAGTCACGAGCAATATCGGGAACGATCAAAAAGTACAATACCAAATTTAAATTATGTTGAGGTTATATGTTTTGATCAAAGCAGGTATAGTTTTAAATAGTCTTTCAATTTCTTTTCTTTCCATAACTATTAAATTGTTATGAAGTTTGTTATTTGTAAATTTGAGACGACTCGTTTGAATGACACCAGTCATGTTGAAATGAGTCGTGTAATCCTTGCGATAATAGACTTTCGTTATTTTTACAATTCAATACATAACGGTTGAAAGTCCAATTATATTAAAATGAAATGGGAACCTATAGGGCAGACAAACTTTGGAACCACGTGTTCAATCATTATAATTCATCAGTTAACCCTCAGATAGCCCGTTCATCATATATTCAAATCGGTTGTGTAGTTTCTGAGATAATGAAGTTTCGTGTTTTTCACATTTTTATACATTACAGACGAAGTTACAGTTCGATTACAATAAAATTCAATACGGTGTTATAAGGTAGCTAGACCTTTGATTTTATACTAATTTTGTGTAAATCGGTTCAGCCATCTCTGGGAAAAGTGAGTGAGTTTAAGTAGTCTTCGGAACATGTTTCTTTCAATAGTTGGATTCCACATTTTTGACATAACAGGCAAAGTAAGAGTCCGATTACAAAAAAAAAAAATTAATGGGGTCTTATGGGGCAACTAGACCTTCCATATGTCACTGATTTTATGAAAATCGGTTCAGCGATCTCTGAGAAACATGAGTGTGATTAAATAGTCTCCAAAACACGTTCCTTTCCATAACTTTTGAACCACATGTCCAATCTTTATAAATTCAAAGTTAAGGGTTTTTAGGTAGCCCATTCATTTAAAATCAATTTTGTTCAAATCGGTTGTATAGTTTTTAAGATAATGAACCTTCGGGATTTTCACATTTTGATAAATAACACACAAACTAGAATTCCGATTACAATAAAATAATAGGGTCTTAAGGGGTAACTGGACCTTTCATTTGAGAATAATTTTATGAAAATCGGTCCAGCCATCTCTGAGAAAATCGAGTGAGATTGAAAATTTGCACAAACACACACACACACACATACAGAAATGCTCAGCTCGTCGAACTGAGTCGAGTGATATATGCCATTTGGCCTTTCTAGGAGAAAGCAAAAATTTCTATAGGCTCATAATTCAGTTTTTTTAGTAAATATATTCGCACAGGACAGAGAATTCTAAACTGCTAAATAGCTGAAAAAAGCTATCATCCACGAGTAGACTAAAATTACTCCCAATACGCTAAAATTTCTTATTTACACAGTAAAGAAATCGTAATATTACGCGTTGCGTAAAATATCTTTTCATTTAAATTTTAGTTGCTACTGACTTATACCACGATTTTGTTTGAAAATTATGTGCAATATCATATAAATTTGCGTGGAATTTAATGGAATTTTTTATCATAAGCGATGGAGGCAATTCTTTATATGCGCAAACTTTATGTCGAATCGCATATAAAGAATTACCTCCATCGCTCATGATAGCAAAATCCATAATATTTCGCGCAAATTTAATTAATATTGCACATAACTATCAAACGAAATCGTGGTCTGCGTCAAAAGCTACTGAAATTTTAATGAGAAGATATTTTACGTGACGTGTAAAATTCAGAATTTTTTACTAAGTATTCCATACCAAGACGGATTGAAGAGGTTATACAGAATAAAGGTGAAGTATCTAAACGAGTTTTATTAACAATGTTGCCTAACTGCTAAAAGTGTAATAAAGTAATAAAGATAATGAAGAACAGATCTGTGTTCCTGGCCGGTATCAAGAAACAGATCCTCTAACATCTCTAGTGTAACAAAATATATCTAAATAAATCTTTAAAAACACTAGTATTTAATGCCGTTTTGGATTCGATTCCATCAAAGCTTTGCTAAAAATAACTTCTAGCTGAAGTAAACCAAATACATATCATACTTCCAAGTGGTCCAACCTTGCTGAAAAGTTAAAGGTAGCGATACGATAATTTGTCTGATGAACCGTCAACTATTGACTCAAAATAAAAAAAAATGTGTGCGTGTCGTGTTCGATTATTTTTGCAAAACCTGGTATTGGTAATCAGGTATAAAAAATGCGTTTCACTAAACAATTTATCACGAACGAGTTCTTGAAGGAGTCTCAAGCCGCCTCAATTATCACTACAAGTCCTCGTATTGGTAACATTTCGATCAGCTTCGACAGCTAACAGCCCTTCGGTGTAGAAAATCTCTCCGTAAACATCCGCTCGAAAAGCTTAGCGCAATCGCTGACGACGTCGTAGTCGTCGTCGTCGTCAGCGTCGTCATCATCGTCGTCGCCGATACTTCACACCTGCCACGTAAATGTACATCGACTGTGATAAAACGTGGAACGTGCCTTGAATCACTCATTTCCTCACAAACTATTCGGAAACTGTTACAAAACACTTCTCGCACGGTTCGATGCATAGACTCGCGAAATCAGGTTGCCTCCCGGGCGGTTTCAACGTAAACGCGCACCGTCGCATCGCCCCCAGCGAGTACCTGACGAGTGAACTGGCACTGAGCCATTTAACTACTTGATATGTCGCCTCCGTCCCGACTTAATCAACGACGAACATCATCATCATCTTCCAGTGGAAGACAGACGGGCGCGACGAAAAAACGGTGTTCACCGAGCTGCTAGGAAGGGTAGAACATCAGAATGCATTCCGAGTGACCGCTGGAGTAAACGTACGAGCCGAGCGGTAAAAAAAAGCTCATTTCCATAACACAAACAGGCTACAAAAAGCGCTACTACATTAGTCATCTAATTAACAATCTCCTCTGGCACCATCAACAGCAACAGCAGCAGCAGCCACAGTCGCTGTGCGAGCGTGGAATGTTATTTAATTCGCATCTTGCATCGCATCTTCGTGATCTGTATGCGCTCTGCACAGCGTCAAAACCATTGCAGCCGGGGCCGTTGAAGGTTATCCTGCTCATGACTCTATCATAGTGCGGACAAGCGTGTCATGCAGAATGCAGCGTCATGTCCCGAGTATCGTGTATTTTCCAAACAACACACCGACGGATGTGGCAACCGCACGGGGAACACATTCGATCTACAGCGATTCCCAATGCGCTAGGAGATCTAATGTGGCTGCCTACACGTGTGATTTGAGGTATGGAAAGGTAGATTGCGACTTGAATGAAGAGAAGGAGAGAAAAAAAACTATGCCAATTAAATCCGGCCGATACCGGTCAGAAGTGGTGCCGAATGTGAGCAGGACTGGATACGAGAAAATTTAGCTCGTGGGGATGATTCATCTGAAAAGGTTTCATCAAATGGACATTGAATCCTTGAATAATGAGTTGTTGTTTTGAGCATTACTGGGAACTATATTATGAACCGGGTTCGTTGTTATTAAATTTGATGAAAACATCAAATATAAATATTATATTTAAGGTCATCTTACATGAAAAACTTTAGAGAAATCCACTTTTAAACTTAAATTAAAACTCCCTGCATTCTAGCCAGTGTTTGGGAAAATTTGAATACAGCAACCAATTTTTGCCTATCTCCTAGAAAGGTATAGCAATCACTGGAAAAACCGAAGGTATAAAAGTGGTCCCAATGGCCGAATGTCATATACCACTCGACCTCTTTCGACGAACTGAGCATTTTCTGTATGTATGTATGTATGTATGTGTGTATGTGTATGTGTGTGTGTGTATGTGCAACTTTTTTTTCTCACTCACTTTTCTCAGAGATGGCTGGACCGATTTTCATAAAATTAATTGCAAATGAAAGGTCTAGTTGCACCTTAGGCTGCCATTGAATTTCATTGTAATCGGATTTTTAGTTTAAAGGTTATGTATCAAAATGTAAAAATCACGAAACATCAATATCTTAGAAACCACTCAACCGATTTCAATAAAACTGATTTCAAATCATTGGGCTGTCCCCAGAACTCTTAAATTTTGAATTTCGTTTTGATTGAACATATGGTTCAAAAATTATGTAAAGAAAAGTTATCCTGAGGTTGTTTAAACTCACTCATTTATCTCAGTGATGGCTGAACCGATTTTAACAAAATTAGTGTCAAATGAAAGGTCTAGTTGCCCCATAGGTTGCTATTGAATTTCATTGCAATCGGATTGTGACTGTGTCCGTTGTTCATAAAAATGTGAAATCACATAATGAAAGTAAACATATTGACTTTCTCCTAACGATCACTGGCTAATTAAAAGGTAGAAAAATGATTGAAATGGACGAATGTCATATACAACTCAACTCAGTTCGACGAATCGAGCATTTTCTGCATATATTCATGTATAGATGTATATGTTTGTGTGGGGGTGTGTACGTGTGTATGTGCACCTTTCTTTCGCACTCACTTTTCTCAGAGATGGTCTAACCGATTCTTTCTATCTTGGTGTCAAATGAAGGGTCAATTTTCCGCTTATGTTGCTATTGAATTTCATTGTAATCAAACTTTAAGTTTTGGCGCTGCGCGAGAATGTGAAAAACGCTCTTATATCTTAGAAGCTATGAACATAATTGAATTCAAATAAATGGGCTTTCAAACCCTTAAACAATGAGTTTCATAATGTTTAAACATGTGGTTTGAAAGTTATAGAAAGAAACGAAGCCCGCAGACGATCAAAATATTTGGCCTCAACATCATTTAAATTCAATATTGTACTATTTCAATGCTTGCGGCCTTGCTCGGGATTGAAGTTGAAATTAAAAGTCATTTCTATCATTCCACTTTTTGCCTTTCTCCCAGAAAGGTATAGCCATCACTGCAAAAACTAAAGGTATAGAAGTGCTCAAAAGGGCCGAATGTCGTTAATCACTCGACTCAGTTTGACGAGCTGAGCATTTTCTGCATGTGTGTGTATGTGTAACGCTCTCCCAATCTCACTCGATTTTCTCAGAGATGGCTAAATCGATTTCAATGAAATCAATTGCAAATGAAAGATCTAGTTGCCCTATAAGACGCTATTGAATTTTATTGTAATCTGATTTCTAGTTTAGAGGTTATGTATCAAAATGTAAAAATCACGAAATATCTCAGAAACTACACAACCGATTTGAACAAAATTGGTTTCAAATGAACGGGCTACCTAAAAAACCCTTAAATTTTGAACTTATGAAGATTGAACATGTGGTTCAGAAGTTATGGAAAGAAACGTGTTCTGGAGACTATTTAATCTCACTCATGTTTCTAAGAGATGGCGGGACCGATTTTCATAAAATCAGTGTCACATGGAAGGTCTTGTTGCCCAATAAGACCCTATTGATTTGTTTTGCAAACGGATTATTACTTTGCCTGTTATGTTTAAAAATGTGAAATCCAGCTATGATAAGAAACATATTCCGAAAACTACTTGGACTCACTCACTTTTCTTAGAGATGGTTGAACCGATTTCCACAGAATTAGTATCAAATGAAAGGTCTAGCTGCCTCATAACACCCTATTGAATTTTGCTGTAATCGGACTGTAACTTCGTCTTTAATGTATCGAAATGTGAAAATCACTAAACTTCATTATCTTAGAAACTACACAACAGATTTGAACAATATTGATATCGAATGAACGGGATAGTTAAGGGTTAACTGATGGATTATGAGTGAACACGTGGTTTCAAAGTTTGGCTCCCCCATACGTTCCCTTTTCATTTGATTGTAATCAAACTTAAGCAACCGTTATGTTTTAATTTGTAAAACAACGAAAGTCTATTATCTCAAGTATTACGCGACTTATTTGAACATAACTAGTGTCATACAAACGAGTCATCTCTCAAACTTACAAATAACAAACTTCATAAAAATTTGATATACTGTTCAAAAGTTTTGTAAAGAAAAGAAATTCAAAGACTATTCAACACTATAGCTGCTTTGATCAATATATATGGCCTCAACATGATTTAAATGTGGTATCGTACTATTTGAACGTTCCTGGTATCGCTCGTGATTAAATAGTTCAAAATCAAGAGTCATTTCGTATATTTCGCTATTTCTGAAGCACTAACATTACGTCAAATTTCATATTTTATACTTCAACTTGCTGACCCGGCAAACTTCGTACCGCCGCCTTGAGTTTTATTGACTGTTGTATTGCAAAAACTGAAATATCTAACTGCTGCTAAAAACATACCTACGATATGTTTCGGCTCTGATTTGTTTTTTTCCAATCCTGCGCTCGTAAAATTCTACGTTTTTATTTCATTGAACATTATGTAGCACCTTTCAGCCATAATCAAATCATTTCAATACATTTCTGAAAATAAACAGTCATTCTTTTAGATATTCTGAAGGAAATTATTACATTATTTTTTCAATTATTCAAAAGCTTGGCTTAATGCAAATATAGTAATACCCTTCTGCCTGGCCAATCTCACTGGAACAGATTTTATAAAAAACTTCAGAATTCTAATTAATTCAAGCTTAAAACTCGGAATATACGAAACATGTGAAAGTGATCAAGGCGGTCCTAGCCACCAAATTCTATATATTCCACAATGTCGGGGTCAGGGTCACGTGAATATGCGACATAGAGCTGTCCATGTGAGAAGCATGAACACTCGGAGTTTATGCCACAAATTTTCAGTAACTGTCCTTGGGTTTTATCAATAGTCATCGCGAATGCGTGACGCTCAGGAAAATGCAGACGTTTAGAATTTAACGGCAAATCGGTAGGAGTAATCGAGATACGCGGGATTATTACGACTTCTCCTTTGTAGTTTCCTGTCAGAATTGTCGCTTCAAGGACATTTGCCATCGGGTAGTGGCAGCAATGCATCTGTTCGGTGGTAAATTTGACCTTGAATCTATAAAGTATTTGTATTTGAAAATATTTGATTACCATTTTTCTCCAAACTGAGTGTTTAAGTTACTATACTTTATTTTTCTTTTGTTCAAGACTCGTTTTAAGACTATGGAAACTAAGTGTGTAACTGACGATTCTGAGATATATGGGGTGTCGAACGTCGGCGCATTTCGAGCTCGTCTTGTTCTTAACCGATCAACTTCCCTTCGGGACTCGTAGATTTCCTGACTTTCTAATATTCTATCTTCAGTGTTGCGAAGCCTGACACTCTTATTGACCTGCTACTACTCGTGTCTTAATTCGCAAAACTGGAACAAAAACAACGAATTTAATTTTAATTCAACGGCATGTTAAGTATTTGAACATTCCACTTACAACAACTTCATCTGAACAAAAAACACTTCGACCACAGCAGAAATTTGTCAAAGTCAACTGGAAGATATGCAAGAATCAGTTTGATCATGTTGATTAGGGAACATTCCTTTTATAAAATACCCTTAGTGGCATCTTCGTTAGAAAGCATTTCCACTACATGTGGAAGAAAATTCATCGAAACCAACTAAAATCAGTATGAATACTCCTCAGAATTCTTGCAAAAACACATTATTATTTTTAATCTATTATGTTTATTACGTACCGACAGTGTTTTCTTCTTTCTTGACAAACAGTCACATCACAAATTAACAGAAACCGACGTTGAATTTAAGTGGCATCAACTGAAACCAACACGAATACGCATAGAACTATTCCATAAAATATTAAAAAAAATGAAGACTATCGTTTAAGTACGCCCCGGTGATGAAAACTTGTTTCGAATTTTTCCGATCAAAGGCAACAAAAAATCGTTATTCACTAAAACTCACAGAAAACCTCTCAGAATCTCAGAAGGGCGGGAAATATCAAGGGTTGGTTTTTCACGTTTTATAACTTTTCCAGTTGGTTTTCGTTATTGCCATGGCATAGTGACAATATGGTTTTGCCTTGAACAAAAATTCTGGCAAAACCTAATGGCCAACCATTTTTCGGGTATCTTTTTTTTTCAAACATACATGATACCAATTGTTTTTCACGTGACCATGTGACATAAAGCTGTTTATGCGAGAATATGCATGTTTTAGGTTTAATGCCACCAAATGTTTAGATCATTGACAGTCAGTGTGCATATTAGAGAAAATTGAACAGATTGATTAGATCCGAGCAATGGTAAATTAAATCATCGCACATGTAGTGTTATTCTTGTTCTTTCTTTTCATTTATCAAATAAATAAAACGATTATATGCAACTTTGCTCAAATAAGCCAGAAATTTAATTTACATTATCAAGTATATGCCCTTGAATAAAATCAAAGCCACGTTGAGAGTATTCACATGCATGTTGAGTTTTCTGCTACCACGCTATAGCGCTTTTGCATAGAAAAGGTGTAGTAGGCAGCGAAAACGAATATCACCTAATACGTGAATCAATAACAGGTGCTTGTTTACTCAACTACGACGCCTCAATAACGACGCTACAACAACTTGTCTACCGGTCATAGCCTACAATCATAGTAATCTAATGACGTTGTTCTTGGAGTAAAAGGCGGGAGAAACCGAAAATATATTTCAATTTTTTTCTAACTTTATCAGTTGATTATTGTTATTTTTATGGCCTATTAACTCGTCGAAGATGAAGACAAAACAAACACAAAAAGAATCATTCAAATCCGTTGATTCTACTTCGAGTGAAACGCCGATATACAGACACCAACTTATTTTTATTTAATAGACTACAACGTCAATATTTTAAAACCCAAAGAGTAAATATACCTTTATTGGATTTAAGCATTCATGTAAATCTATTTTTACAAATAATAAGTTTGAATGAGAAAGGCTGAGTCTGACCGCTAGGTGGATTAATTTAGGTTTTTCTACCACCATTGCTGATAGCCAGTAGCGTCCATATGCTTTCTCTGCCTGTTCTGCTCAGTCGGCCGATAACAAGACCTTGATGAGCATCGGTTTACTTCACAGAAGAAAGAAAAAATGTGCCCTGGAATATTCCTTACAAATGATTAATGGCTTGCGGAATGGTTCAGCGTGTGGCGAGCTTTCCTATTGCTGGCACCCGTACACGTAGTGTTGAACGTCTGTCAGCTCGTCATTTGTTTACGTTTACCGCACTCTGGCCGGGTGTTGTTGGCTTTATTGGACACGGGTTCTAGAACACTAGACATCACATTCTTCACGACAAATGTGTGTGACTGAATTCGGTTTCTAAACAAAAGCTAGCTCGGGTGCGACGTCAACGGACGATAATAGATCAATTATGTGGCGGGCTTACGAGCCAGAACCGCCGCCTTTTGATTACGATAAAGACAACTGACAGGTGAATAGATAACGAGCGTCCGTAGTTGCCTGCTTGGTAGTGGCAGCGATAAGCAGGTTACCGTGCCATAGACGGTTTCCAGTTACGCCGTTGAACAACTGCTAGACAAATACCCATGCGATGTTTGTCTATTTAAAGCAAACTAAAGATATGTTGAATCTTGATTGGTGGTCACCGCCGCCCGACGGTAATGAACACTGATTGTGGCAACACACCTTTGGCGCGGTGGATTGCGCTGAAAGTTGGTGGCGTAGGGTGTGTATTCAAATGTTATTGTTTATTCTAGACGGTGTTGCCATAGAATAAAACGAAGCACAAACATTTAGAATTACATCGAAACCACAAAAGACGATTCCGAAACATAGATCTGATTATCTACTGGCTTCGAGAAACCGCTTGGATCTACTCGGTAAACCTTCCATCCACTTGACAATGCAAAGCATGCAGTATAAATCAAATACCTTTAAACCACATCGCAACATGGTTGCGACGGGTAATGGAAACGCATTATAGAGGGTTATCATTGCAACATACGGCTGCCTAACAAGTCAACATCACAGCCAAACAACAACCGGGCACGGCTGCAAGGTGCGATTTTGCGACGCTGTGTAAATCATGTAAATACGGAGTAATGATTGACGCCGAGACAACAACAACAACAGGGTCTCGCGTGGCTAATTCTGTGACCGTCTTAGCGGCAGTTCGACCGTTTCTTTGGTTTGGTTTGCGGTCTGTCTTAGCACTCCCCAAAATGGACACCCGCTTATCTGTTACGTGGTTCCAACTGCTATATATTATTCTGTCTTTCGGTTCCGTCTTTCGGTGTCGGTGGCTGCACATGCGGAACCGGGCATCGGAAATTAACACGGGAGGGGGAGATCTTTTTTATTGCTCTTTACCCACGGGGTATCCATATTTTGCCAGTCTAAATTTAACATTCCGTGCAGAGTACCTAGCGACCTACTGTGGTGAGGAAAAAGAACAATAAAGAAGATGTTAATCTGACCGTTCCCTTGCTTTTTGACCACCGAGGGCTATGAATTGTTTTTGGTCGTCTCCGGTGCAAACGTTGGCCTAAAGTCGGCAGGTTTGCGGTGTACTACGCTCGTTATAATTTTATCAGGGTTTTTGCGGTTTGGTAAGATCGCTTAGCTTATCACACACATACACCGAAGCACCGGCATATATCGGTGGCTTTCGTAATCGTTTTGTGGACACCGCTCCGTTCTCGAATGTGTGCTACTTACCTGTCCGCTAGCCGACCCGGTTTAGGGTCCCTCGCCACCTAAAAGCCACCACCAGGTCCGATACGTTTATAAATAATTCAACAGGGATGAGTGTTTTTTGTTGTTTACCAAGACAGGAATTGTTTTCGTCGTCGGCTCGGGTCGTGATCGGAGATTCGATTTGTTCGAATTGATGAGAGAATTTGTTTTGTGTCGCAGTTAACCTGCGGATTCTTTCCGGTTTCTCAAACTTTCCGGAATCTTTTATTGGAACCAGGGTAAAAATAGGACCGGGGAAAGTTTTCGTTTGTTTGTGCGATGATAATATAGCAAAGCTTCTTAAGGAATCCATTCGTCTTTTTATCAGCTATTGTTTGTCTTTCTTAAAAAGAAAGTAATAATTACACTATTCAATGGCAAGTTGTAAAGCAATTGTTGATAAGACTACAATTTGTGAAATAAACAAACAACGGCGGCGTCTTCTATTTCAGGCGAGAATAATTTCTTCTGAACAGACATACTAAAATTGTAAGCTAGCTGTGAAACTTCTAACTTAACAGTTCATTATTTTGAATAGCACAATTTTATTTCAAATAAAATATTCAAAAATGTGACGATGAACACCTCAACTGTTACAAAAGCAGACTTCATTTAAAATCACAAAGATTAGGGGCGTGATCTCGCTTTCGTTCGTGGTATAATTTGAAACAAACATCTATAAGCCCCTTCCCTGCTGGTAACACTGTAAGATAGCACCGAGCCACGTAACATGGGATTTATTTCAATGTTTATATTAGACGTATGAAGATGAATCGTATGAAGACGGTTACAGAATTGAACGAAACACTTGCCTTGTGAAACCGGGTTTGATTTTGTGTAAATTTATTTTAAAAGAATGGTTTTATCGTCAACAGTTATAGTTAAAGTTACTCTCATAAATTAAACAAAAAATTATTGACTTTTGTCGTATATTAACTCTTTTGTACGACATTGTAAAACATGATTAACAAATTCCAAATTGAAGTAGCGAATTATTGATCCGCGTAGATAGCTGTTTGTAGCTGGACTTTTTCAGCGTATGCGTTGCAGCATATTCACGGCCGCACACTGTTTCCAAAGCTGCAAAAATGTTATCTAAAACATTTTGACCAAAACCAATTGATTTTTGAGCCGTAGTGTCTTCAAAAGTGTTGTTCCGATAATTATTCTCCATGTTCTAGAAGTTGCAATTCCACGTAACAGTGAGAGGCGATTTTAATTTTTCTCATTTTGGAATATAAAAATCCACCTGGTTCGGCAAAGTTGGGGCAAATTTTAAAAGAAACAACTTTGTTGACACAGCATATTTCCATCTACCTATGTAATTAGATTTTTGTGCAGTTTTATATAGATCACCCCTGAAAATCATTTGTTTGCAATTTAACTTTTTATGGTGATTTTCTACAATTTAAAATGTTCTATAATATTGCTTGCTACAACAAAAGAAACAATTTCTTCGGAGGAACTTTTTTTTTCTCTCAAATTACTTCAGTTATTAACGATTTTAACTTAGGCGTCGTACACAAATTACGAAACGCCAAAAATCTAGATTTCAGACCCCCTTCCCCCTATGTAACGATAGGTAATGTTCGATATGACTCCCCCCTAAAAATTACGTAACGCTGAACAGCCTGGCCCCTCCGAAGTTTTCAATATCGAACAAACATCACATTTACGTAAACGTAACTGTCTTTACAACCCCCCCCCCCCTCCTTCCTACATAACAATAAGTAACGCAGGCTCAACCCCCCTCCCCCCCTTCATGCGTTACGTAATTTGTGTACGACGCCTTATGAGGACTGCTGAACAGCACAGCTTACAATCTCCTTTTTATATGTATAGGGGCAATAGGGGCATAATGAGCACCCTAACTTGGATGCTGATTTAAGCGAGGAAAACGACAAAAATTTTGAGCTGTCTTCAGTGCAAAACTTGAATTAACTATCTATAAATAAAGGTACACTATTCATAAATTGAAAAGTTTATCGTATAATGGTTAAAAACACAAATTAGATTCATACATCAAAAACTAGCAATCAGTCGATGTGTGGGGCACAATGAGCACCCTACTGGGGCACAATGAGCACTCACGGGGTATAATGAGCACTCTTGCAGAACATATCTTGAAACTGTGTAGAAGTACAACTAATGGGCCAACGTTTGTCGCGAGATGCCGTGATACTTGGCAGCTTGTTTCGTGAATGTCCCGTCGCGCCTTATGGTGGCCAATTCTGTCTGCAGCCCCTTTTTCTGGCCGATTCGGTCTCAAAGATTTACCAATATATGTTCGCACCATCACTGTAAACAAACACTGACTATGGAAACAGACAAACTCACAAGTCTACTGAGATGAATTTCACGTAAGTTTATGTGACAAGGTGTGCTCATTTACCCCACCTAAAGGTGACCATTTCGCCCCTGTCGAATTAGTTAAAGTTAACATGAGATTTTAGCACTAATTATAGCTTAAAACCAAAGCTTCAATGATGGTGAAATTTGGGGTACGACCCATACGTCATATTTATGTGTCTACATACTTGATTGAGCCATTTAAACGACCGTAGAAGCTTAGTTTGTAGTGCGCAATAATAATAATTTTTCAAACATCCGGGAACCAAGTTGATTTTTTCAAATTATTTCCATATTTTAAACACAAATCACTTCTACATAAAGAGATACTGTAGTAACTACGGAAGAGTTCCACATACCACATTGTATTAAAAAATGCGTAGTTTCGCATAAAATAAGGGTGCCCATTTCGCCTCGTGTGCTCTTTATGCCCCTAATCCCCCTATTCTTACCTTACCTAGCAGGCTAGAGCTGGGGTGGCTAGTGCTGTATCAAGAAGTCGTCTCCATTCCACTCGGTTCTGGGCTGTATGGCGCCATGCTCCCAGGCGTCTTATCACTCGTAGGTCACTTTCAATCTGATCAAGCCATCGTGTACGCTGTGCACCTCTGTTTCTGGTTCCGGAGAGGTTACTGAAAAGGGTCGTTTTAACCGGGGTGTCGTCCGGCATCCTTGCGACGTGTCCGGCCCATCGCAATCTGATAACTTTGATCAGATGTGCAATGGGGGTCTCTCCTAGCAGCGCGCGCAGCTCATGGTTCATGCGTCTACGCCATTCTCCGTCTTCAGTCTGTACTCCACCGTAGATGGTTCGCAGCACCTTCCGTTCGAAAACTCCAAGAGCGTTGAGGTCCTCTGAGAGCAGTGTTGTCGTCTCTAGCCCATAGAGGACTACCGGTCTAACTAGTGTTTTGTACAGCTTCAACTTTGTACGGCGGCGCACTCGATTGGATCTCGTTGTCTTACGAAGTGAAAAGTAGGCACGATTTCCCGCTTGAATGCGTCTCTGGATCTCCTTGCTGGTGTTGTTGTCAGTGGTCACCAGCGATCCTGAGTACACGAACTCGTCTACCACCTCAAGCTCATCGCCGTCTACGGTGATCCGGGGTGGGAGGCTGACATTGTTCTCCTTGGAGCCTCTTCCCTTCATATACTTAGTTTTCGACGCATTGATCAGCAGTCCAATGCGCTTAGCTTCCGCTTTCAGTCTGGTGTAGGTTTCCTCCACCGTCGCAAAGTTTCGTGCTATTATGTCGAAGTCATCAGCGAAGCCGTTAAGCTGAACCCGTTTCGTAAAAATCGAACCACTCGTATTGATGCCCGCTCTTCGTATAACACCTTCGAGGGCGATGTTAAAAAGCAAACAAGAGAGTCCATCACCTTGTCTCAATCCTCGGCATGACTCTAAGGGGCTCGAGAGCATCCCGGATACACGCACGTAACACATCACACGGTTCATGCTAGCCTTGATCAGCCGCGTCAGTTTATCCGGGAAGATATCCTCGTTCTCGTGCATGATCTTCTATAGCTGTTCTCGATCAACTGTATCATAGGCTGCCTTGAAGTCGATAAAAATGTGATGCGTGGACACATTGTACTCACGACATTTTTGCAAAATTTGTCGGATTGAAAAAATTTGTCCGTGGTTGCGCGGGCTCCCATGAAACCCGCCTGGTACTGCCCCACGAACCTCCTTGTCAGAGGTGTTAGACGTTGGAATAGAACTTGGGAGAGTATTTTATATGCAGCGTTGACAAACGTAATGCCACGATAATTGCAGCACTCCAGCTTATCGCCCTTCTTATAGATGGGGCAGACGACTCCCTCCATCCACTCTTCCGGCAATTTTTCCTCTTCCCAGATCTTGGAAATGACCCAGTGTAGTGCTCTAGCAAGCGTAACTTTACCATGTTTGTAGAACTCACCCGGCAGGCCGTCTTTGCCGGTGGCTTTATTGTTCTTCAGCCTCCCAATCTCCCGCTGAATTTCCTGGAGATCGGGGGCTAATACCCGGTCATCTACTGCTGGCACTCCCAGGTCCGTTCCAGCTCCGCTTCTGTTTGTTGCATCGCCATTCAGATGTTTATCGAAGTGCTGCTTCCACCTGTCGACCACCTCGCTGTCGTTCGTGATTAGGTTACCTTCCATATCCTTGCAAAAGTCGGCTCGCGGCACATAGCCTTTACGGGATTGGTTAACCTTTTCGTAGAACTTTCGCGTCTCATTACAGCATTACAGTGAACAGCTCTTCTAGCTCTTCATGGTCACGATTCTCTTGCTGGCGCTTTTTACGTCTCAGGATCGTGGTCATGTCGTTCTTTGCCTTTGCGTCTGTATTTGACCAGGTTCTCTCTCGTCCTTACCCTCAGGTAATTTACCCAGGTCCGGTTTTTCTCTGACACCGCTGCCTGGCATTCCCCATCATACCAGCCGAATGGCAGCCTCTGTTCCTAGTGTCGTTGTCGCGGATTCCCTAATGGCCGTGCGGATCATGGTCCAGCCATCCTTGAGAGAAGCTGCGCCGAGCTCCTCTGCCGTGGGTAGTGCCGCTTCAAGCTGTTGTGCGTAGACTTCGGCAGCTTGCGGGTCTCGTAGCTGCTTGATGTTGAACCGCGGGGATCGGCTCTGTCGTGACGTGTCGTGTCTACCAAGTCGACAGTTTTGAGCGCATACAAACAGCCACTAAGTAGTGGTCCGAGTCAATGTCCGCACCTCGGTAGGTGCGTATGTTGGTGATGTCCGAGAAAAATCGTCCTTCGATGAGCACATGGTCAATTTGGTTCGTTGTTTGTTTGTCAGGTGATCCCCGTATAAGTAGGGCATTAGTTATTATAGTAACTGAAACTAGCAGAAAACCGTTCCTATTTTCATCTCAACATCTATATTCGTTTCATCACTTTTATTTGTCCAATTTGTCAACTATTTGAACCATTTTTCCAAAGTAAAAAAACTTCCAACCACTCGACAAAATCGAGAGCGTAAATTAAAATTACTATTACTTAAAATTAGTAAAATTTTCCGATAAATTACACAAATAAGAGCGATTAGATAAATATAGGAGCGGTTCCCCTAGGTAGACAAATTCTTGAGCATAAAATCTTCTCCAAGTATCTCCAAGTATCATGGAGTATCATGTTTAGTATTCTTCGCGTTGTGACGAATATCATACTACAGCGCATCTGCAGCGAATTTTATTCACTGTTTAAATTTGATAAAAATCAAATCACCTCGTTTCGAAATGTTTGTTTCATATCCATGTTGTAGATGGCCCCACTATTTCTAAGCTTCATCATTCTTTCATTCCCGCGAGCCAAAGATATTTTATTCCGTATCTTGTAATTTTGTATAATTACCTCAAGCAGTTTCAAGCAGTCCAGCGCGCCAGTTTTAAAAGTATACCCTTAAGAAAATAGCCTGACTAGCGTCGTTCCTACAGATTGCTTTTTGGAAAATGAAGTGAGAAATTGTACCAATATACATAGGGAAAATTCTATGGAAATATTCAACGTGATAATTTTGTCAATTGTAGGGTGTTTTTTATGTTTTGCCTTTCTCCTAGGAAGATATAGCAATCACTTGCAATACCGAAGATATAAAAGTGGTCCAAAGGGCGGAATGACATATATAGCTCGACTCAGCTCGACGAGCTGAGCATTTTCTGTATATGTGTGTGTGTATGTAGATTTTTATTCTCACTCACTTTTCTCAGAGACGGCTGGACCGATTTTCATAAAATTATTCTCAAATGAAAAGTCTAGTTGCCTCATAAGACTCTATAAAGTTTTATTGTAATCGGATTTTTAGTTTAGAGATTATGTATCAAACTGTAAAAATCACGAAATATCATTATCTCAGAAACTACACAACCGATGTGAACAGAACTGATTTTAAATGAACGGGCTACCTATAAAACCCTCAACTTTTGAATTTTATAAAAAATGAACGTGTGGTTCAAAAGTTATTTAAAAAAACGTGTTTTGGAGACTGTTTAAGCTCACTCATGTTGCTCAGAGATGGCTGGATCGATTTTCATGAAATCAGTGTCAAATGGAAGGCCTAGTTGTATACCACAATATGTCTGACTAATGGTAGCAGTGATCATCGAATTTCGTTGTAATCGGACCATAACTTTGTCTGCAATGTATCAAAATGTGAAAGTCATGAAACTTCATTATCTCAGAAACTACACAACCGATTTAAAAAATATTGATATCAGATGAAAGCTAATTAAGGGTTAACTAAAGAATTTTATAATGATTAGGCATGTGGTTCAAAAGTTGTGAAAGGAAACATGTTCCGATGACTTTTCAAATTCATTCGTTTTCTCAAAGATGACTGGATAATTTTAACAATCTTAGTGTCAAGTGAAAGGTTTAGTTGAAATTTCATTTAATTATAATCGGACTTTTATTTCAACCGTTATGTATTAAATTCTGGAAACAACGAAAATCTATTAACTTACTTACTTAACAACTTGATACGTGGTTAAAAAGTTATGGAAAGAAACGGAATTGAATGATCAAAATATATTGTACTGTTTGAACGTTCCCGGTATTGCTCGCGATTAATGTGTTATTGTTATTATTTCGTTATTTCGAAATTATTATTATTTCGTTATTTCTTTAGCACAAATATAACGTCAAATTTCTCATTTTATACTTCAATTATTACTTCAATACAACATCAAGATTCTAGAACCCAAAGAGTGAATATACTTTTATTGGATTGTATTTGGCAATGGTGCTTATTACGAGAGTCACGGTGAAATATCTTATACTCCAACGCACAGTGGTTTAAAAGTCGATTTTGACGCGCTAAATTGATAACTTCACGTACGTTGGATATACAATTATGACGTCTTCAGCAAAAACGGTGGGTAAGACCTCCTGCATCTTTTGGTGCTATGAGATTTGTGATTAATCTCCCCAAAAGTGAAATGAAAAATTTATTTTTTTGCTCCATCGAGGTACAGAGTTGGTTTCTTCGGTAAAGTTATAGACATAACCAATACGACCAACTTTGTCGAAGACAAAAAAATCGTATCTGTTACTCAAATTGACTTAGAGAGTTTTTATTGAAATTATACCTGTCAAAACACATTTTTCAATGAAACATATTTTGTTCTATTTTCTAGGCCTTCACTATATACTACAAAGTTGTTGGTAGCACCAATATACACAACTTTTTGGAAGGTACTATATTCGTATTGTTTGAAAAGCTCTGAGTTATGGGCTATTTTTATTTTTTTTTCGCCATATTTCAAATCACTGTATCTTTCTTAGGGGCAGGTAGATGCAGATTCGGTAGTTAGCATATGAAAGAATAACAATAGAACTTTCAATTACTGGTGGTTTCGCTAGTCCACGACTTTCTGCTGATGAGTTGTGTTCATAACAAAAAACCTCGTTTTTACCCTCTTTAATGATTTAACCAGGTGAAATACTAGTATTGTAAACCAAGATACCACGTAATAAGTTCGTATATATGGTGACCATCCTACCAAGCGTGATTCAAGTATTTCAGAACATGTAAATTGCATATGCTTGGTTTTGGTTCACCTCGAAGGTTTTTAATCAAAACAATAAAATTGCTATTAAACACTGAGTTGATAACTGTAGAACAAGCAAAGAACGAAAATTACAAGCAGGATAATAGCAAATATAAAACCACTATCGTCAATTACAATTTAAGTGTTGCCTCTTGATGAATTTTGTTTGGTGGTATTCATTTTTTTTAATACTGTTGCATTCAGTAGTAACTATTAATTATTATTGTCCTCCACCATGCAGTTGTCGGTTTCGATACATTCGCACTAGCAGCATCATAACATCATTAAGTAATAGCTTCTCGTGATTTTTGGCCATCCGAGAACGGACGTTGCCTCGGGGTCTGATGAAGCAAGCAGCCAGTTCATCCAATAGCTTTACGAGTATTGTATTCTCGATATCTGTTGAATTAAAGTTTTGAAAATAACTTGACACATTCGTTGGGTAAATTCATGTACCTTTCCCAATTCTTGTTCTTTACTTCCTGAGCCTCTTATAAAAGCTGGCAGATTGAAACATTGAAATGGATGATTACGGCCAACCCATGCATTAATACATTGCGGACGCTTATTGGTAGATAAAATCGTGGGTACAAACTTACCAGCAGATGCTCAGTTGCACAACAGAAAATTAGTGTTTCCGAAGAGGCTCAGAATATGTTAGTGAAGTGGTTCCT
Source organism: Wyeomyia smithii (assembly GCF_029784165.1). Lineage (NCBI taxonomy): Eukaryota > Metazoa > Arthropoda > Insecta > Diptera > Culicidae > Wyeomyia > Wyeomyia smithii. Next base: position 87,502,743 of record NC_073695.1, on the reverse strand, counting down.
AATCTTTTTGGGTCCGCGGCCCTTTTTGCCAAACACAAAAAGCTCCGCGGCCGCCTTTGCGAAGCTCAGTGAGCATTGCGGCCCCCCAAAAGAATTTTAGATACAAGTTTGCAATACGAGGCTACGTTTTTCAGTCTCATATTGTCCTGCAAGTCTAATTTGTTTCACGTCTTAGTCCTAATAGGCAGAATAACTGAAATATAATTAAATAATTAAAAATTATAACTTAGTGTTATAATAGCACTTTCATTGTTTTTGATTAAAAACCTTCGAGGTGAACCAAAACCAAGCATATGCAATTTACATGTTCTGAAATACTTGAATCACGCTTGGTAGGATGGTCACCATATATACGAACTTATTACGTGGTATCTTGGTTTACAATACTAGTATTTTATCTACTTAAATCATTAAAGAGGGTAAAAACGAGGTTTTTTGTTATGAACACAACTCATCAGCAGAAAGTCGTGGACTAGCGAAACCACCAGCGTTTGAAAGTTCTATTGTTATTCTTTCATATGCTTACTACCGAATCTGTATCTACCTGCCCCTTAGAAAGATACAGTGATTTGAAATATGGCGAAAAAAAATTAAAAATAACCCATAACTCAGAGCTTTTCAAACAATACGAATATAGTACCTTCCAAAAAGTTGTGTATATTGGTGCTACCAACAACTTCGTAGAAAATAGTGAAGACCTAGAAAATAGAAAAAAATATGTTTCATTGAAAAATGTGTTTTGACAGGTATAATTTCAATAAAAACTCTCTAAGTCAATTTGAGTAACAGATACGATTTTTTTGTCTTCGGCAAAGTTGGTCGTATTGGTTGTACCTATAACTTTACCGAAGACACCAACTCTGTATCTCGATGGAGCAAAAATAGGAGGGTGGTATCCAAGACACGACCGCATAGTTGACGTAGGACTACAATAATTGTATATTTTTATTTCGGAGATATGTTTGATTTGGCTCGTTTTACTTTTGTAGTTTATCTTTTCTAACCAATTTAAGCTCAACATCTGTTTAACAATGAAGTGATAATGAAAATTGAAGAAGCACAAAATTGTCCATCATTTTATCAATCCAACGACATATTGACTTTTGTGATCCATCATGTGGTTACATCAGTATAACCGTTTGAACTCTTTCATTCCGACGTTACATCTTGGTTTTAGTTTTCGCGAAATGTATCACGATATAGTGCGGTTAGACGTTGTATATCCAACGTACGAGGAGTTATCAATTTAGCGCGTCAAAATCGACTTTTAAACCACTGTGCAACGCTCACTTCACTTTGTGAGACCTATTCTCGATTCCAGGTGACAAAAATTACCTCCGTGAAGTGAGACTGACATTGAAGTGAAATTGAGAATAGTACAAGTGAAATTAGAATGTTTTCCAGCTCGAAAAGTCCCAAAAAGTCGATTTTTTCCGTTATTTAGGTAACACCTGATCTTGACGTTTTCAGCATTTCTAAAACATTTGGCATCAAACTTTCTTTTTTCGTTGTCAATAATTTCATGAACATTTGCATTTATTTCATCGGCCCAAAACGTTGAAACTTTGATCGCTTTGAGGCAGGGAATTAACTCTGATTCGTTTCGTTACTGAAAAATAAATCCAATATACATCACTAGATCACAAATTAATCAATTTTCAAGACTTATTCCATCTTCGTGAAATCATTTCACCGTTCAAAATGGTCGTGAAATAATTCCACGCGAAACGTCGCTTATGCCGTTTTCACTTCAGTGATATGACACTCATAATAACCCAGATTTCACGGCAGATGTCACTTTGTAACGTTTTCCTCACTTGCGTGAGTCGCGTAATAGAGCTTTATTTACTTCACCCTGAATTCACCGTGAATAAGCATCAATATAAGGTTGTTTTCCAGAAACTATAAGTCGCAAAATCGGATTTCAAAATGAAGTATGGAGTTGATTCCTGGCCTCTAAGGTTATCCCGGTTTCTGAAATCTCACATTGGATAATGAAGCTGGAAGCTACTATCCAAAAATTTAAAATGGTGACTGAAGTTGATTTTTGGCCACTGGGTATCATACTGTTCGACAAATTCTCATTCAAATGATATTTGGTCTTTTTAGGCTGTTGTTTATCAGAGAAAAATTTCCTACTATAAAAAGTTGAATCTAAAATGATATATAATCGAGTCCGACCTACATATGAGTACAGTGAGGTTTCGATTATACCAGAACCAAAAAAAAAACGCATCTTATATTTAAAACATCTTTATTCCAAGTTACTTCCAAAATGTTCGGAATAGTTGTGCTTTTGGCTACTAGAAATTCGTTATTTAGAGTGTACAATAAATATAGCAGAAATTATCAAGGTTTTTTTTTCTATTAATTGAAGGTTTCATGAAAATCTATTGAAACATAAAATAAATACGAAAGAGAAGGGCTGGGTCTCACCACTAGGTGGACTAATTTTGGGTTTTTTATGTTCAATGTTATTTCTAGATAAACATTTCGAAAGGTCCTATCTGCTTTCAACATTTTTCCGGAGCGTCTTTTCATTTTAGTAATGGTTCAGCTTTAGTAACTCTCCCAAGCGTTGTTTTCGTTCATAAGGCTAAAGCTATCCCTCCGCTATCAACTTGTGCAAATGATGTGTCGTAAAAGGTGTTAAATAAGTTTTGGTGATTGAATGAAAGTTATCGATCAAAGCAGATAGGACCTTTTGAAATGTTTCTCTAGATTTGATAAAAGAAATGTTATTTCAACCTGCATGCACCCTGACTGTTGAAACTTTAAGCATTCTTTTTCAGTGATGTCGTGGATATCGCAAATTGAATTTCAATGGCACTTTAACTCCTCTTGTGCACTATATTTTGTAAATTTATAATACAAGTAATGCAACAAACAACCTTTAAGTTATACGTCAACCTTACGGTCGTGGTTTTGCATACAATCCTCCAGTTTTTTTTTATTCTCGGGTTCTGGGAATTCTTTGGAAATGAGATTTTTTATTCTCGTTTCACGGGAAATCAATTTCGGGATTTATGCAAACCCTTGTGAAAGAGATAAAAATAATGTTAGGCTAAGTAAGCTTTTGCGGATTTTTTGTATTTTATTGTTACTGGGTTAGAGGGTTTCGAAACTTTGTCTACGGAAAATATAAATACGTTTTCTCCGTTGGTTTGAACTTTCAACCTCTGGTTAAACTTTCGTTTGATTCCTTCTATTGTTGCTTGATTTATTGGGGAACAACAGCAATCGCCGTTGTTAGAATTTATGTTTGGTTTTGTAGCTTCTGAATATTCACAATAATTTCCCATTTTGTGTAAAATATTAAAACCTAGGCATCACACCTGCATCCGACGCGCGTGTTCGTGACCCTTTACATACACTTAGAACGAAAAATGTCTGCCAGTCGTGTGCAGCAGTTGAAGCGAAACCCATGAATAAAATATGTTTAATACACTTTTAATGTTACCGGTCGCTCCCACGCCGCCGGTCAACACCGGGCCGTAGCGCCACTTGTCAGTTTCGTACCCCCTGAATAGAAGTAGGTTTCAATGCGCTGATGCTGCATATATGGACACCTACAGCATGCATGCATATATTCGGCAAAGCACCTGTATGGAAGCGTAGAGACAAACAGCCGTCGCATGCTGCCGAAGCAATGTATTTTTCCGTTAATCTCAACACCGCATGCAACCCTTATTGCTTGTTGGATTTCCACCCGGTTGGGTGCTGCCCACTGAACGCGGCGTCACTACTGACGGATTTGAGAAAAATAAAAGTGAACTCGATTACTTATGGATTCATATTTTAATAAGTGTTGTCATAACCATCTATGGTAATAAGAAACAACAGCACTAGAGAAGAAAAGCTAACATTCTTTTGATGCACTTAGTGCTTCAAAAATTTAGCCAACACTTCACTGTTACTTTACCGCCAACCAAACACTAATTCGCTGCTCGTTTCGGAGCCCATATGATCGCCCGCCGCGGCCCGCAAAACCTCTATTTTCGCATATTCGTCAGATCGCTGTTTTATGAGACTCGTAAAAATACGAGCAAACTTCAAACCTGCATGCCCATGTGTGCACACATTGCACACCAAAATAAGCTGGTTCAATTAGATACTTTTTAATCCGAGAATCATTTCATTTAGTACCACCGTTCGTTTACAGAACACTTACCTATTCATATAAAAATTTCTCATTGATTATATCCATTACATTTAATTACATGTACCATGACTTAATATAAAAGTAAATTTGGTTTCATGATGAAAATTCACGTTAAACTTAAAAAAATTACCCTTATGACATAGTCACTGGGCAGTTTTATTTAATCACCACAATGTAACCCGCTTGAGGATATTAAATTACCGAAACAAAATATTTTCCATTAAAACATACAAATCAACCTAATGGCATGGGAATTTTACCTTCAACAGTCTCATGAAACCTACCGAAAAAGCCCCGATAACCCTTCCACAGTTGACCACAGCAACTGCCCCCCCTACCAGTCCACTAACCACACCACCAATTACCTGTAGTGTGCATATGCAATACTTGGTTGTCACTCTTTTATGTTTTCGACGTAATTTATGCATCGTGCTTTTATCCGTTGCCTTTTCTCACCGTTCGTTTCTTCACTCTCTTCAAGTCCCACATTTCAGCGTTATTATTATTTTTCTTTAGCTTATAATTTTTATTATTATTATTATTTTTATTATCACTATGCTGACGATGATGATAGAGCGCAAACAGGCAGGCGAAAAAAAACAGCACAGCAATCAGCCCAAACGGGAATCTGCTTGGCCCCTTCATTCCACACTGCAGTAAAGTGAAAAGGTTTAAAAGTCCGAAAGGAGATGTAAGCTGATACCCACCCGAAACGCAAACGGCACTGACTGACTTGAGCCGCTCGCTAACTGACTTGGCTGACGGACTGACTGCTTCCCCAGTCCACTAGCAACAGATGGTTCTAATTCGGGGCTTTCTCACAGCGGTGCGCCATCTGGGTCAGTTCGGTTCTTACCAGCCAAAGCCGGACGGCGTGAAATTTGAGCTGCCCTAGGAAAAAGGCTGGAAACTGGGCCACTTATTGGGTTTAAACGAGGTGCAAACGATTGGCCGCTCCCACAGACACAGGGCTCAGCAAACAGCAAAACCCGGAGGGGAACAGATGGGACGAGACTGAAAATGCAACTGGCGCTACACCACCACCGAACGAGGCAAATGAGTCAAACCAGTGAGTGAGTCATCACCAGTCCTGGTCAGGGGGTGAAGCTTAAGGTGTTTTAGAACAAGAATTAGACTTGTCACGCGTCTGTCATGTAACCGGTCGACACGTTTATGACTTGCTAATGCGCGGTACCCAATTTGTTTTGGCAGTAATTCTTCGTCCACGAGTGCAGCCAGAAACTGGTTTGGTTTGTTAAAAATTTAGCAACAAATTGAACGTTTATTTTTGTGACGCTATATTCCGATTCTCTAAGGTCTTAGATTTAAGGCGCAATTTGGTATTGCGGTGCAGTTTTATTATTGATTGGAAATTGGCGACATTATCACACTTAAAATAAATTGTACATTATCATAGGGATTGCGATAATTGGCGGGGTTCGAAAACGGTATTGTACATTATTAGTGTGTTGTTCATGGTCATTGAAGTTCGATCAGAAATTCTCCTGCAATTCAAGGCCAAATAAAAAAACAATTAATTTTTCAAGTTTTTTATCAATAATTTTATTATTTAATAATATATAATAAAGAGTGAAAAAATCAAGTCACCATTTTGACCCTAGAAACGACAGTGAAAAGAGTATCAGAAAAACGGTGAACCCGGCGAGAAATTATTCTTCGGCCTGTTGACGCCCTTCCGAGGCGGCTAGAGGCACCAAAACTCACGGGAACTGCTACAAAGCTATAATCTTCATTTATTCCCAGTTTGAGCTCAAGGGCAAATCTTAAACGGTAACGATGGTGGTAAAGATACGTCTTTGCGAATGCTTTATCCTGTTCCCGATGCTGTAGAAATATACCAACCAGCGTAATTCTTTGGATAATGAACCTTGAGATAACGATGGACCTTGAGATTGTTGTAATCTCTGGAAAAATTGCGGTGGTCCAGAAAAGATAAAAAAATGGCAACTGGGGTCGATTTACGGCCTACTAATATCATCCCGGTTCAGGCAAAACTCATTAATATAGGTTGATATTTGGTCATCTAAGGCTATTTTCCAGGAACTGGGAGGTCAACATATTCAATTTCAAAATGACCGTAAATCGACCCCAGATTCAATTTTGAGTTTTGAGGGTTGGATTGTTATTGATCTTCTGGAATGCAACAATGCAAGTGATGTAATAAACAATCTTAGGTCGTTTTTCGTCAACCTTGTGGTCGTAGCTTTGCACACAACCTTTTTGTTATTTCCTAGAGAAAAAACTGGGCTTCTGTACCTACTGTGAAACTGCTACCACTGCCGCTGCCGGTACCCACTGCCGTTACTCGTTGCTACTTAGTTAGGACTGTCCTAGTGGCCATCCACTAGTAAAATGTATGGTTTTGTTCAAAGCAGGCACTTGTATAGCCCAAATCGTATATTCCTGGTTTACTAGCTTTATAATTCTGTCGACCATTTTAGGAAAAGTCACGTTTCAACAAGGCTTGACCATTTTCAATATTAAGGTGTTGTATTTTGATCGGAACAGACGGAAAATGTACCATGATCGGAACAAGTTTTCATATGCGAATTTGTTCCACTATTGGACGAAATGCTATTTCGAATATTTACCGGTATCATCAAACAGCTTCTCCTGATGATGTTCAGAAAGTTTTATTGAGATTTTTCACTTAATACCAAGAGTAAAAAACTAAAAACTAAAGTAAAGGCAAAAGCAAAAACGTTTTGAACAATGATCCGTTTTCGAGCACAATTCGCTTTTACGATTGCTCATATGCCTTTTTTTCAATCAGTGATAATGGAATCATATATTCGAAAAATACAGTATATTTTAGCGAGTTTTTGCTTCTATAACATCTAAATTTGATGCGGGAACACTTCTTGTGCTACAAAGTTGGAATTATTGGTGGAATGCGAAGGCTTGTTTTGTATCATGATCAGAACAGTTTACTTCTGAGACTTCACCTATTCATTTAGCCTACGGTTGAACCAACGGATTTTACGTAGGCACAGTTCATGGAGAATTTTTTTTATTCTCGCCTTCTTTCCTTCGGTCTAGTTCCGTCACTGTTATTGTGCCAATCACCGACGCCCGGAGAGGCCCATTTTGAAATGTTGGGAATAGTTTCAGGGAATTAAATTGTCTATGGAAATCTAGAAGCAGATAACAGAGGATGAACCACTCAGTTACGCAACATTTTATTACGCTGCTTTTGGGTGTTGCATATTGCTAAAAGAAAAAATAATTCAGTACATCAGTGACCCAGACAACCAATTCACGCGTATAACGCAAACAGTCATCGCATTGTACGTGCATTTATACATGATAGTTACATCGCACAAGACGCTGCGAAAGTTGCGTAAACGCACAAAAGTGGAGGCGATATGTGTGCTTTTCTAAAATATCAAAACACATTTACGATGAAAAAAGTTCAAATATGCGACTTTAACTGTTGAAGCTTGTTCACTTATCTGAGTTGTTTCATTATTTAATGCGACTTCACAACTTCATATTTGCGATTTGAAACGAAACTATATGCGACATATGAATACACTACGGGTTCTTTTATAACTTAATGCGACTTCATAAGTCTACATTGGCGAATTATTTCAGATATCTATGCGATGTTCGCCATGTATTCCTACGTGTCAGTTTATTAGAACACAACCAAAATCATTCCTTTTAATAAAAAAAATAGCAAACAGTAGCTATTATTTTTTTTATTTTTTATCTCTTCCTATTCATATTCCAAGGAATACTAAATTACAAATGGAAGTCTTTATTTTCAACATTCGTTTCATGTGGGCACACGCTGTAATATTTGGGTATCCATCCGGACTCGAACCTTGAACTCTTAGATTGTCAAGCAGCATTCATTCCACTTCTCCGTGGTCTCGCTGTCGATAATCTCTAAGTTTTGGTACAAACTTTCAACAAACTACCACGAGACATCGTAAAGCATGAATCTAATCAGATTTCGTATTGCGAATTAGCTTATAAATTTATGCGGGAATGTTCGTTGTTTATATTTCGGTTGAACTGTCATGGCCGCTCGATGAGCTGAGTCAATTGTTTAAACAAAATTAAGTGATTTTGCCGTTTTCAACAACAATTAAAGGTAAGCTTTCAACAAAGATATGAAGCAAAGTAGTGCATAATTGATCCGAGTTGTTCGCAGATGTTTTCCATTGTTCATGTTTTTGAGAAGAGGCAACTCCGTGTAACGACTACATTTATACGTGATACGATGTAGTAATACGGATGGTTTTCGATTTTCACGCATAGTCGTCAATGTGTAGATTAACTGCGAGTTTGCATTGGAGAAGTTAATTGGTGTTTCAATCCGGATTTATTACCTATTTATCGCAAGAATTTCGCAAAACAACGTTATATGCGATGAAATTGGTCATATAAGGTAATGATCTATCGTAGTACTTGGTGCGATGTAAGCTGTGCAAACATTAGCGGCATCTAGTTATCATAAATTCAGTCGTTTACGGTGTTACAAAACGATGCCTTGTGCGACTAATATTATATGCAATACGATGTGATACATGAGACTTTTGATTTTCACGTATAATCATCACTTTGTGAAATTAATAAGAGTTTGAAGAGACATGATTTGAGTTTTTCTGTATTGCTATGCGAGTATGTTACACTCACAGCAATCGGGGCCCGCCACAAAAGACAATCAGCAAGAATGTCACAGTGGCATTTCAGTACCCAGTGCCCTTCAGGCATACAGAACAAAAAAAAAATGTTACACTCATCGCAAGAAGTTCGCAAAACAACACCATATGCGATGAAACACATACGTTGTTCATACAGCTATACGATATTGATGCACCATAGAACTTTATACGTGGTAATTCGTGCAATCTTATGCGACTTTTGGTTGTCTGGGGAGACATGGAGGAGATGTCGAAATTTCAACCGTCTTTGTCAAGGCGTTTCATCATTTTGAATTAGTTTGTGATGAATGACCGAGCCGCTGCTATCGTACAAAAGTAGTTTTCAACTAAAATAAGTGCCTATGAGCCTATCGCTAACGCTGCTACCACTTCCGTTGATGGTACCAGCTGCAGTTACTGCGGCTAGTATCTGCTGCTGCTTTTATCCACTGCAGCTACTGCTGCTGTTTACTGAGGACCATCTTAATCGCCATCCACTAGTAAAAGATTGGTTTGAGCTGAAACAAGATCTTAAGTAGCCCAAAGAGTGTATGGTCGGTTTAGTAGGTATAGAATTCTGCGACCGGGCTAGGGGAAGCAAGCAGTAAGCGACCAATCAGAGGTCGAAATAAGCGTTGCAACGAGGCTTCACAATTTTCAATTGTACAATACTTCAAATAATCGAATTACATTTTTTACTTTGCTTTTTTGCTTTTTTGCATAGAAGATTTTTCAATCGATTGTTGCAAGATCGAAAGAAATCCATTGAAAACTAACCGAATTATAGCATTTGAAATATTACATATTTTTCCCTTTTGCGGTTTTTAAATATTCATCTATAATAAATCGGTTAGTATTCGATGGATTTCCTCCGTTCTTGCAGCAATAGATTGGAAAATCTTCTAAAATTCTTCCCAAATGCAGATAATTTTAATTTTATTATTCAAACTATTATACTATTGAAAATAGTCAAGCCTTGTCAAAATGAAAAATTCGGCCTCTGATTGGTCGTTATATGATTGCTTCCGAAGCATGGTCGACAGAATCATAGACCTTGCCATTTGAAATGTGCAATTTGGCCTATATAAGAGCCTGTTTCACTCGAAGCCGCTCATTATAATTCTAAACTGCAACAGGAGCAGTCCTTCCTTAGCAGCAGCAGTGGATACAGCAGCAGTAGCAGTGCAGCGGATAACGGCCACAGCTGTGGTATGGCAACGGATAGCGGAGCGCGTCTCAGCATCGATAGCAGCACCAGGTGATGCAGGGCAGCGGATACCAATGGCAACGGAAGCGTCCACTACTGTGGCAACGGGGATAGCGCAGCGGTTGACGTTGGTCTCAACATCAATATAAGCAGGGCCAGCTGATGCAGTGTGGCATTTTAGTGAAATGCTGTCTCTGAGCGATAGCAGGCACACTAGCAAATGCATCCAATAAAAGAACGTTCTGGAAAACTTTTCAGTGTTTATTTCCCCCAATGAATACTTTATTCGCACTGCCAATGACAACGCAAGTTGTGATCTGCATCTTATCAAACATTGAATTAAACAACAAATTGTCCTTTTCAGGATGAAATAAAAACCTAATTGGCGAGTTATTCTTTTCTCTTATATCAATTTAACTTTCAAGAAATTTGGAACAGATATATATTTGGCTTCATCTCCGTGTCTCAGAACGTACTGAATTATCTTTTCCTTCAGTCATGAGCACAACATCCGAAAAGCTGAAACCGGCTGACTTCCCAACACTTACGGCTGGCAAATGCTGCGGCAGAGCAGGCCCATTCCTGGTTCCCGGGCCGAACCGTGTACTGCGCAGTTTCTTCGTAGCTGCGAGTCAATTTGCAAGCGCACTACCAATAGCCCCACAAGGGGGGGAGGGAGGTGTTTAATCCTAGGTCTTACTCACTGCACAGCACACGTACGTCTGTTGTATAAAAAAGCTCGCGAGTCTACGAGTCTGCTTCCTTATATATCCTCAGAAAGTCCGCCAGTTCCCTCCAATAGTTTTGCGCTTCATTCAAATCTTCATTTTTGAAGCAATTTGCGCCGTGCTGAATCCAGCCTCATCGACCAAACAGCGATTTGTATTGTTGCAGCGGTATTTGTCCCTAACTTATGTGCTTATGTTCTGTGTTTGAGAGAAACGTGAAGGCTCGAAACACACGAATAAATAATGACATCAAATAAAAACTAAGAATTGTAACCAACGGTTACAAAGCTCTCATTATCAGCATAAAAATTAATTTTTCGCATAATTAAAATTCAAAAATCATCAAGTCCAAATCATGACAAGCAACTATATTATTGAGAATGGTCAATCCTTGTTGAAGCGCGAAATTTAACTGATCTGATTAGTCGTTAATATGATTGCTTCCCAAGCACGGTCGACAGAATCATAGACCTTGCCATTTTAAATTTGATATGTGTCTGTATAAGAGTAAGGATGGAAGTTATTGACTGAAATGGCTATCAATAGTTATCGATGATTTCCTTCTACTATCGATTGGTTTTTCATTCCTATATAAGAGCCTGTTCCAGTCGAAGCCGCTCATAATAGTTCTAGACAGCGAAAACAGCAGTCTTCCCTTAGCAGCAGCAGTAGCAGTGCAGTGGATACCAGGCGGATAGCGGCCACAGCTGTGGCATAGCAATGGATAGTGCACTAGTTGAAGCGGATCTCAGCATCGATAGCAGCTGGGCCAGCTGATGCAGGGACAGCCGATACACCGATAGCAGCGTATAGCGGCCAAAATATTGACATGGCTATGGATAGCGTAGTAGTTGCAGCGGGTTTAGCATCGATAGCAGCTGAGGCAGTGAGGCACTTTAGTGAAATACAGTCTCTGTGCGATAGTGGGCACTAGTAAATGCATTCAATGAAAAGTTGACACTTTTTGACAACACATGAGCCGTCTAGTTTTGAGAGTTGCTTTTCACTGTTTATTTTATCACAAGGAATACTTAATTCGCACTGTCAGTGATAACGCCAAGATGTGATCGGTATCCTATCCGATATTGAATTAAACAACAAATTAAAAAATGACTGACACGCAAGCAGCCGGGTTTTCTTTCTTGTAAAAGTATTCTACTTCATACTTGCGGTCGTGGCTTTGCACACAACCCTCCTGTGATTTTTTGATTTCGATGAAACTTTGTATAAGCTTTCGACTAGAGGACAGATGATTTTTTCACAGCTATTTCGGCTGTTTGCACTCGAACATCTATTTTCGAATGCGAGTATCAGTTTTAGTTGGAAAAATCCCAAAAAAAAATCGGATATGATGCTGATTGCATCTCTCTGTTACCACGACAGTGCTAAATGGTCCAGAAACCAAATTTAAGGGTAAATTTGGGTATAGAGCTCTATAGCAATATTTTAAAGAAAAACTTTTTTTCTACGAAGTTGTTACATATGATGGAGCGCTTATTGAAAACTTATCAAAAATTAGAGTGACCCAAATTTTTGATGGAATCAAGTATCTATCTCTTTTATTTTTGTAGCTAGAAGAAAAAGTTGTTTTGACATATTGTAGTTTCATTGATTTTAAGTAACTTCGAAAACAAAATTATTTTCATTTTTGAAAATAACTGATTTATATTTAAAAAACATATTTTCCGCTCTAACTTTTTCATTTCAATTTTCATCTTTGAACGACTTTTAAGGCTTTTTAAAAGAAATAATTTGCAATGCTCATCATGAATATATCAATTTTACTCAAAGTTATTAATCTTTTTCGTAAAAAATATACGTTTTTCATTTGGTTGTCATATTTTTTTTTTGGGATAAACACATTTTACTCTATAAATGGAGAAATTTTTGGAAATATGTAATTTTTTTTAATTTGAGTAAATTTAATTTAAAAGCATGACACAAGATTCAATAATTTTATATATTATGCATAAAAATGCACACAAATTAATTTTTTTGGTAAAAAAAGCAAAGCCTAGGTGCTACATTCCGTATCGGAATTCGACCTTCTGTTTACTATACACAGACTTCGCAGCCAACCGTTAAGTGTACAGGACAATTGCGGGGCTAGCGCTACGATCCTATTGACACTAACAGTCTCTCCCGAGTCAAGACTCGAACCTACGACGACTGGCTTGTTAGGCCAGCATTGTACCTCGACACCAGCTGGGAATTATTTTTTTGATATTTCTTCTTAAAACTAGAAGTAATTACCTTTAATTTGATCCAAAATATCGAAAATCTACTGGCTCAAATGTTATGAATTTTTGAAAACAAAATACATCGAATAAAGCCGTTTTTTATGGTCACCCTATTTCGTTCACAGACAGTTTTCAGGTGAAAATTGAAATAAAAAGGTTGGAGCGCAGAATGTACTTTTTCAATATAAATCGGTTGTTTTCAAAGATAGAGAAATTTTTTTTTACAAAGTTACTTAAATTAACGGAGTTAATATATTGTAAAACAACTTTTTCTACTATCTACAAAGATAAAAAAGTTAGATACTTGATTTCATCGAAAATAAGGGTCACCCTAACTTTTTATAGTTTTTCAATATGCGCTCTATCATATGTAACAACTTTGTAGAAGAATTTTTTTTCTCTAAAATATTTCTATAGAGCTTTATACCCAAATTTCACCCTAAATTTGGTTTCTGGACCATTGTGCAGTGGGGCTTAACGCACTCTGACAATACAGTGGAAAGCTGAATTCACACTGAAAATAAGACGGCTGGCAGATTGTGATTACCAGGTTCCAAAGTGCTTGTGTTGTTGCTATAACAAATCAAAGCTTCACCGGAGGAAGTGGCCGTCTGTGTTCCAGTTTGCCGAATGTAGGGTAGGCCAGCTGCTATCGTTACCATTATTGCTACTCGCTTCTTCTACCAGCTGCTACTAAGTTGGGACCGTCCTTCCCACCATCCACTAATTAAATGATTGAATTAAGCAGAAGAATGTCTGAGTGAAAGAAGGAAATCCTTAGAAAACATTTGAAATTGGACACATTTCTCCCTTTTTTGTTTTTATGTTTTCATTTTACAACCCTGTTATAGTTTGTTTTTAGACATATAACTACGTCTTTTAGGAAGTACGGCTACGAACTTCCTAAGAGACGTAGGTCTACATCATAAACAAACAAAAATGTTGTTCGAAAATTACGTTGTAGGTTGCTGGAACACAGTTTTAGGTAGCGTAGAACTTCATCGTCAAAACAAAACAACGTAGGTGGAATTGACGGACTTTTAAATTAAAATTAGACAAAAATTAATTTTACTGCTTCAATTAAAAACTTGTGGCCCTTAAAAGAACGATTGGTTTCACTTTCTACAAAGCTGGGAATTAATCGAATTATGTCTTCTTTCTCATTTTCTCGGAAGCACAACAACTTGGTTGTTTGGTATTACACCTTCCTGGATAATAGTTACGCCGGGTAAAAGTTTGTTCAATCCCTCGACATTGCTGACTGCCAACTGCAGATGTTGCGGGATGATTCTTGTTTTATTATCTCTAGCAGCGTTCTCTGCCAATTTAAATATTTCTACAGCAGAATACTCCATTACAGCCATAACAGTTAGATACTGTAGCATTTAGACGCATAGTTTCCATTCCGACGATGATTTCCACCTACCGGCATTTGAAGTCCAGCATTTGTTTTTCCCGTAAATTTGTCTCCTTTGTCATGATCAAATATTGTAACTTGCGAATTCGATTGAACAGAATACACGATGTCTCTGGTAGAAGAAACTTATCCGAAAAAAATTAGTACCGCTCTTATACTCATCATTCGAAAGCTCAAGGTGTCCCCTTTAATATGCTCCTCAAATTGAAATGTTCTATCGGCGGGTCCAGACGATTTTTTTTTCCAGACATTTTTTAATGTAATTGAAAAGCTGGTGGAATGGGAACTATGTATACTTATCAAGAGATTTAGGTGCTGGGGTGCCCGATTAGATAGTGTTGAAACCTTCAAGTTTTGTTTTTTTTTTTTCATATAATGAAACAATATTTGGCATAATCTTTGATTTTTCGAAAAGGGTAAAGTGGGGTAGAAAAGACTCGAGAATTTTGAGTCCAAAATTGCTGAAAAGACAAAAAAAGCTATAACTTTTTGTACGTTGAATCGATTTCTCTGAAAATTGATATGGTAATTCTATCCTATAAAAATATACAATGTCGGTTATTAAAAGTTGCTGTCGAGGTTACATAATTAGATATTTACATTTTTCTTAAAAAACATGGTGATTTTTGAAGTTTTTTTTGTCATCAGAACTAGGTCTTACAATTAAACAATACGTTTTATAAATCAACTCAAGAGCTTTTATTGGACGTATAAAAAAGTGCATCGTTTAAAAAAAATCGATTTTTTTCATAACGATGTTTAGACCATCATTTGAACATGTTACACAAAGAGCGCAACTCCATTTTGTACCTACATTTAATTTGCTGGCTATAGCAGGCTATAGCTCTATAATATCCCTGTCTCAAATTGGTTTAAAAAATTAACCTCCAAATAACAATCTCGGGTTCGGGTCAGGCTCGGGTTTCACAGCTTCCGATTCGGGCCGGGCTCGGGTTTCCCGAAAATAAAATTTTTGGGTTCGGGTTTGATCGGAAAAAAAAATTTCGGGTTCAGGTCTGGTTCGGGTTTCAACCAAAAAACAAAACTCGGGTACGGGTTTGAAAAAAGCCAAACCCGACCATCTCTAGTAGCCAGTACTTCAAACATTCTTAATGGTACAATAAGCATACCAAATTGCAGAAAAATTGATGCATTCTACTCAGAGTTACAGTAACATTATGATTTTAGCAGCACCTGGACATTAGAGTTTAAAATGCCATTTCACTAGGTCCGGATTTAAGTGGAGGGAGGGCAAATGCCCGGGCCTTTCGACACGAGGGGCCCTCTGGTTCTAGACCAGACGTGAATACAGGTTGGAGACCTTTTTTTTTTGTTTTGCTCGTCACCTTCTAGCGAAGCGTTAAATCATTTCAACTAATTTTTTTGAGAAAAGAGGCCCCACGAAAATTTCTGTCCCGGGCCCCCAACACCTGAATCCCACTCTGCATTTCACCCCACTAACTCCTTTCCAAAAAAAAACTTATATGTACAAATTATTTCATGGATGAACAAACCCTGGAAATTTAAGCTCAATTGGGGGACATCGATGCAAAACGGAGTTGCGCTCCTGACACAATGGGTTTAAGTAATGATTTAAAATATGTATGAATAATGAAATTTTCTCGGTCGCATTTTTTTATAACATCAAATGAAAGCTCTTGAGTTGCTGTATAAAACGTATAGCTTAGATACAGGGTCCAGTTTTGTTGCAAAAAAAACTGCAATAATCACCATTTTTTGAAGAAAAATGCAAATATCCTATAACCACGACAGCAACTCTTAACAACCGGCATTATATATTTTTTTTATAGGATAGAATGTCGATTTTTGAAGAAATCAATCAAATCAATCATCAATTAATATCATCAATCTAAATCAATGTAATCAAAGTCACAACATTTTATTTGTTTTCAGCTGATTTTCGACTCCAAATTTTCAAGGGTCTTTTTTACCTCACTTAACACTTTTCAAGAAATCTGATATTATGTAAAGCTTTGTTTTGTTATATAAATAAAAACAACCCTGAATATTTCAGTACGATCAGGAAACCCTAATAACTTTTTGTATCTCTGAAACATATTATTTATTTCCATTTCACTAGTTTTTCAATTACAAATATATGTTCGAAAACAAATTATTCTAGACCCCCCGATAGAACATTTCAATTTTGGTAGGATATTAAAGGGGACAGCTCAAGCTTTCGAATGACGAGTATTAGCGCGATACTAATTTTTTTTGGATAAGTTCTTCAACCAGAGACACCGTGAATAGCGATGTAACGATGAACAAAATTGCTACCTTTATGATGTGAAAACCCGTGTAATCGCTTTGAACTCCAACGGAAAGTAATATCGCCAAAACCTGCGCGGCGCAGGTGATAGAATGAAGGAATGTGAAAGAAGAGACAAACTGCATTGCAATCTGTTTGTGGGTATACAGACGAAAGTTGTGCACGAAGTACATTAGAATTTCGTCAACGACACAACTCAGGAAAATCGTTTGATGAATAAGTCAAAACAAATGCTGCCAGAAATAGTAAGGAAACGACTATCATCTAATGTCATTTGTAAATGGATATTCACAATGACCAGGGAACTAACAAACTTGCTGGGCACCACTAGGGTGGCAACATCAATGGCACTTCTGAGCGCCCCGAGATCTTATATGTCTATTGCTGTCAGATGAATATGCGACTTTTTCCAATGAGCTGGGAATTTGCCATTTGTCCTGGAGCATTAGAAGTTTCTAACCGTTTCGACACCTTTAGTCACGATTCCTCGGTTATCTCAGGAACGTCAGCCGAAATCATGTTTATTGTGATATCAGAAGCTGCGGAAAACCATTGACTTATGTGAACGAGAATCAGTTCACGTCGTATGTAAAGGAAAATTCGCAATGATCTGAAAATTAACAAACTTACCGTCTCCACTATTTTGGTAACACCAATGGCACTTCTGAGCGCCCCAAAATCTTTTATTTGAAGTTGTTGAACGGCATGAATGAAACTGAATCATGCTCCGAGAATACAAATTGTTGTTGTGTGGAAGACAAAAAACTGTTCTACTTTTGCAATTTACAAGCCTGGCTACAAATAAATAAGCGGGTGTTGTAGCAAAAACCATACAAACATATAATTGAAACCGCCGCTCGCTGCGCTATAAAACATAAAAGAACATAAATATGACAATAAGATGAAGCAGTCACAGACGGCGGATTCACTACCGAATTCCACATTAATTGAAGGTCAACCCGACGGTAAACATTGCAGTTTGACATCGCTTTTTGAGAATCATTACAGTGTTACCACATCATCTCAACCAATCTCTGGTTTTATTACTCTTATAGATATGACTAGATATAAGATTTCGGAATTCATTTCAAATTCATTGGGAAATCAGTCACGGAACTTTTAGATTTTATTTATGGAGATCCAAAGCCTAACTCTAGCTGATCCATTTTCACACTAATCATTAGAAAACAGGCTCAATAACTAATTCGTTTTACAGGTTACCTTGATCTCACAGGCTAGGCGTAGCAAAAAGGCATGATTATGAAATCGATATTGTATAGATGCATCCCTTTTTTGACATGGAAGAACTATAAGTTTTCGCGTTAAAAACAACTTTTAACTGCAATCTCGTCCTCGACGTCCGGTTTCGTTTTGATAAATGTTCTTGTTTTGGTACGCTAAACCTTTCTGAACCCTAAAATATGACACGAGAAAAAAAAGATACGAGCTTCCCGGGCTTCCCTTCCTGAGTTAAATCGCTGAAATCCCACATACTTTGCTGCCCACTCATGCCCGGGCGAAGCCATCTTTAGCCAAATCCCCTGCTTTCCTTTTGCATTCCGGTGAAATTTATGACGCAAAAACTTTGGCAGCAACCCTTACCGCGCAGTTTGCTATATTTCATAGCAATCCAATGGCTTAACCGAGGTGAACGAATGATAAAAATAAACGAAGAAGCACCGAACCACTGTGACAATGAGCTTTCAACTCTCGTCTCTTACCACCCACTGAAAAACTCTTCACCTAAATTATGACCATCTCCGTTGACTCCGTCATCAGCAAACATTTCGCAGTTTTTTTTCTGTTGGATTTGTTCAGGGGGTCGAACGAAGAGCTTGAAGTTGCGGAATAAAGGCTAGTTGCTCTAGCATAATATTATTAATTTACAAAGCATATCTTTGTCTTTAAAAAAATGTTTCTTCTCTATGATTGAATCTACTGGAAAACATACAATAAAGCGAACTGGATGGACGTTTAATCTTCGACATGCAACGAAACTCCACAAAAGGAAATTAAAATTTAACGAAACCGAAGCCCGTAGGATGGAAGGTAAGATTTATCATTTTTTTTGCGCTAATTCGTGGGCTCACAGTTTGGAGCCCGCATACAAGTTAAACTTGCCAAAGTGATTGAGTAAGCATAACAACACACAAATACATACCCCGGGCCCCAACAGGCATCCCCGTTTCCCCTCCCTGTTGCGGTCTGCTGTGGAATGTGCTGCCACGACCGCCAGATCGTAGATGCGATCTTTTGGCAATGATCGGGCTATACTTGGGGCTCACCAGGGGAGTTTGGAACTGTGCCGAACCGCCCTGAACCAAAAGTAACCGGTTTTCGGGACGCCCGAAAAAGGTAGACAGCCAGCCAACGGTTTTGACCGTTGGAAAACGTGTTTGGTTCGGCGTCTCTCCTATTTCGCCATTTTTGTTATAGCGCTACAAACTACGTACGTTCACTCACACTCCGGTAAGGTTCAATGCAGCGTGGTTTGCCTCGGTACATCGGAGCTATTTTTTTTTTTTTTTCTTGCGATGGTTCTGTTTTGTTTACCAACATTCGGGCCCAGCGGCACGTTTGCGGGCTGCCTCTTCAGATTCGCCGGTGCGGCCGGACGGCGTAGCGTCGTTCATTTGTCTGCTGGGCTGTGCTGGCTCGGGCGGAGCACTGCAATCGAGGGAATGTAAACAAAGAAAGTACACTGGAACCGTTTGAAAATTGCTGATTGCTGTTGACTCGGTTTTTATCGGTCTCGTGGACGCCTGTTTGCCGCTTGTCTCCTTCCGCGTGCGTCTCCGATTCGGATAATCAAACGTGCTTTAAACACGAAGATGACTCTCTCTCACCGGTTGATGCATTGCTACCGGGGTTGAATGATGGATCAATAAGCTTTAATTGAAAAAAAAAATCATTTTCCATAGAGATTATTGGGTTTTAAGTCATTGCTAAGAGTTTAAGGGAAATTATTTTAAAAGATTTTTGAAACAAATTTAAGAGTTACGAGTGTTGCATTTTTCACATTGCATTTTATATACATCAGATTTTTTTTTTTGATTCCTGCATTATTAGTTTTGAATTTTAAATCTTGGAACTTGACTCTTTAGTTTTAAATTTGAAATCTATCAAGAATCAGGAATCTTGAGCCTGGATTCTAGAATATAGGATCTGGAATCTGAACCTTGAAATTCGAATCTTGAAACTTAAATCTGGAAACTTGAACCTGAAACTATGAGTGTGGAATCCGGAATCGGTATTCCAGAATGAAATACGGAATGTTGAAATGAATTGAATATTGAATCTTGAATCTTGAAACTTAAATCTGCATCTGGAATTTGTAATATAGAATATGGAATTTGAAATTTTGTATCTGGAATATACAATAGGTACGGAATCTTTAATCTTGAATCGTCAAACTTTAATCTATAATCTTGATCTTAAAGCATTACTCTTGAATCTGGAATTTTGAATCTTGAATATGGATTTGGAATTTAAAATCTTGATTCTGGAATCTGCAAAATCGAATCTGAAATCTAGAATCTGGAATCTTGAATCAAGATACAGGAATCAGGATTCTAGAACATATGTAGGACCTGAAATCTGAACTCTGGAATCTGGAAGCTGGAACCTTAACATTAAAATATTAAATCTTGAATCTCGAGTCGTGAATATGAAATCTGGAATCTGAAATCCGGAATCTGAACCCTGGAATCTGGAACATTGAATTTGGAATCGGTATTCCCGAATCGTGAATCTAAAATCAGGAATATTGGGTCAGGAATTTCGGAATCTAATATCTTGAACCTGGAATATGGGATACAAAATATGGAATCTAAAATTTAGAATCTGAAATCAGGGATAAAGAATCTTGAATCTTAAATCTTCAATCAGATTTAAAATTATCGGGAAACTAGAATCTAAAATTTGAAGTCTGAAATCTGAATTTTGAAATCTGAAATCTGGAATCTGGAATCTTAAATCTGTATCTTGAACCTGGAATCCGGAATATGAAATATGGAAACCGAAATGTTGAATCTTTAATCTTTAATGTAAAGCAAAGCCTTGGTGCTACATTCCATATCGGAATTCGACCTTCGCAACCGACTGTTAAGTGTACAGGGCAATTGCGGGGCTAGCGCTAAGATCCCACTGACACTAACAGTCTCTCCCGACCCGGGACCCGAACATACGACGACTGGCTTGTTAGGCCAGCATCGTATCTAGAGACCAGCTGGGAGATTCTTTAATGTATAATCTTTAAATTTTGATCTTGAATCTTGTATCTAAAATCCGGAATCTTGAATCTGGGATCTGAAATCTGGATTCCGGAATCTGGATTCTGAACTCTGGAATCTTGAATCTGGAAGCTGGAACCTGGACTCGGGATCCTGTAATCTGGAATTATTATTCTAGAATCCTGGACTCGTCAATTTGTAATTTAAAGTATGGAATCTTGAATCTTAAATCTTGAGTTTGAAATCTGGACTCTGGAGTCCATCTAAGCACTGAAAAAGGCGCATTTGCAAGTGATAAGTGAAAGTAAAAAGTGATAGAATTAAAAACTGAAGGGAAATAAAATAGTAGTATAAAATTGTGGAGATCCTGTCAACAGCTCGCGTAAGAATTAATGAACTCTGGACTCTTGAATCTGGATCCGTGAATCTTGAATCTTGAATTTGAATCTTGCATAGACCTGTGCGCCGACCATATCAACGGCGGCGGCGGCGTAGAAAACATTTTACCTCGGCGGCGATCGGCACGCCGGCGTGACGCCATTAGCTTTTATCAGCGGCGGCGGCGGCGGCGTGTATCGGCGTGACACTAATTACCACTTATAAAATATTGCGCATAATGTGTGCTTTTGTACTCTCATGTTCGATTGTTTTTAATTGAACGTTCATAAATAAAAATGTATGCGTCAGAGTTGTAAGAATGTCAAAAATAGAAATAAAAATGGTAAGATATCAAGTAAACAAACCATTGAATAACCAGAAAATAATAAACCAAGCAGAAAAAGTACAAACAAGTGTAAATCCCAAAAAAAAAAACATCAACGAGCCCACAACAAAAAATTACATGGAATACTGTTCCCAGAGACGTTCAATTTAGGAAAAAAGATAGATAGTTTTTTGATATGTTGGTTTCGATTAACCGTGGACCTTCTTTGGGAAAATTCGATAAATCTTACGTTAGACAGTTGTTTTTAACTTTCATATATTTTGTTAGGTTACCCATGCAATAACTGAAAAAAATGGGAAACTCTTTTCAATCGAATAGAGTTCTTCGGTAAACACCACAGTTTCTTCATTTTCTATTGCGTATTTTGGGTTAAAACTGATCAGAGGTGAAGCATTAAGTCCTCCTCGGGTAATTGTGATTGTGACGCGGTGTTGGTAGGAGCAACGAGGTTTCGTTAAGACTCCTCCCTCTTGACAAAATAAGTCTTTCTTATAATAAAACTGTTCTGAGTAATATTAATCCTCTCCAGGGAATTGTAATTAGCGGTATGGGCACGAGGAACGAGGTTTCGATAACGTTCCTTCATCTTGACATAATGGCCAGAGGGGAACGTTAGGTGTAGTCTCACTCCTGGGAATTGTAACTTGGCAATATTGGTAGAATAGTAAGAGGCTCGTTATAGTAGAGCAGTAAGCCTGAAGCGAAAGGGTAAACTCTCTCACACAAGCACGGATATAAATGAAGAGCGTACATTTACTGCCAATAATATGAAGTGCGGAATACAGAAAACACCTGGCCAATGTCACAATAGATCAAATGTCTCTGGTCGCAGCGATGAGTCCGCACAGAGGAAAAAAATAAAAATTAACGAGAAATCTGCAAAAAATATAGCCGTGCTTGAAAATTTTGACGAAAAAACTATCTACAAAAATGTCTGTTTCAGCGCAATATGATCAACTATTTAATTTGCGCAAAATTTTCAGTGAATTCCCGCATTTTGATCTCCAAAAAAAACTTTGTATTCTATAGAAAATTACCAAATAATTAATGAAAAAACACTAGTCATTTTTCATAAATTTTTTGAACATTTTAAGACTGCTTATACGTTTGCATAAAAATAAAAAATACATTTGCATAAAAATAAAAAAATAAATGTTATGATAACTGAAACAATTTTCTCGAAGCAAACCACTGATAATGACATTGATATTTTTGATTTCATTCGATAAAAAAGTCTGAATATTTATTGTCAAATATTGTATCGAATTTCCACAAATTAAAATAATTTACACTAAGGTACATTCGTAAATACACGCTCAGGAGAGGGAAGGTACTTAACGAAGTGTAACACTGCGTGAGGCCACCATGCAAAACTGCATTACGTAGGGGTGAAGGGGTATTGAGAATTTCCAAATTCCGCATTATCTAATACCAATACGAGTGTTCCCTTATCGGCTGTGATTTGCGATATTTCTATAACCAGGAAAAAATCCAGCATACACAATCACTATCGGCGCGGTAAAGATTTTCTCGGCGGCGCACCAAAAATTTCTTCGGCGGCGCGCCGAGTCCAAATCATCGGCGGCGGCGGCGTGCGTAAAAGTGTCGGCGGCGGCGGCGCGGCGTGGCGGCGCGGCGTGGCGGCGCGGCGTGGCGGCGCACAGGACTAATCTTGCATTGATTTTGAATTTTGAATTTTGAATTTTGAATTTTGAATTTTGAATTTTGAATTTTGAATTTTGAATTTTGAATTTTGAATTTTGAATTTTGAATTTTGAATTTTGAATTTGGAATTTTGAATTTTGAATTTTGAATTTTGAATTTTGAATTTTGAATTTTGAATTTTGAATTTTGAATTTTGAATTTTGAATTTTGAATTTTGAATTTTGAATTTTGAATTTTGAATTTTGAATTTTGAATTTTGAATTTTGAATTTTGAATTTTGAATTTTGAATTTTGAATTTTGAATTTTGAATTTTGAATTTTGAATTTTGAATTTTGAATTTTGAATTTTGAATTTTGAATTTTGAATTTTGAATTTTGATTTTGAATTTTCAATTTTAAATTTTGAATCTTGAATTTTGAATTTTGAATATTGAATTTTGAATTTTGAATATTGAATTTTGAATTTTGAATTTTGAATTTTGAATTTTGAATTTTGAATTTTGGATTTCAAATTTTGAATTTTTGAATTTTGAATTTTGAATTTTGAATTTTGAATTTTGAATTTTGAATTTTGAATTTTGAATTATGAATTTTGAATTTTGAATTTTGAATTTTGAATTTTGAATTTGGAATTTTGAATTTCGAATTTTGAATTTTGAATTTTGAATTTTGAATTTTGAATTTTGAATTTTGAATTTAGAATTTTGAATTTTGAATTTTGAATTCTGAATTTTGAATTTTGAATTTTGAATTTTGAATTTTGAATTTTGAATTTTGAATTTTGAATTTTGAATTTTGAATTTTGAATTTTGAATTTTGAATTTTGAATTTTGAATTTTGAATTTTGAATTTTGAATTTTGAATTTGGAATTTTGAATTTTGAATTTTGAATTTTGAATTTTGAATTTTGAATTTTGAATTTTGAATTTTGAATTTTGAATTTTGAATTTTGAATTTTGAATTTTGAATTTTGAATTTTGAATTTTGAATTTTGAATTTTGAATTTTGAATTTTGAATTTTGAATTTTGAATTTTGAATTTTGAATTCTGAATTTTGAATTTTGAATTTTGAACTTTGAATTTTGAATTTTGAATTTTGAATTTTGAATTTTGAATTTTGAATTTTGAATTTTGACTTTTGAATTTTGAATTTTGAATTTTGAATTTTGAATTTTGAATTTTGAATTTTGAATTTTGAATTTTGAATTTTGAATTTTGAATTTTGAATTTTGAATTTTGAATTTTGAATTTTGAATTTTGAATTTTGAATTTTGAATTTTGAATTCTGAATTTTGAATTTTGAATTTTGAATTTTGAATTTTGAAATTTGAATTTTTTTAATTTTGAATTTTGAACTTTCGCAAGTTTTCAAGATTTTCCTACTTAAGCTTTTTAAAATGCTCTGCTTGCAGTTGAAGGTTTGATTTTCCGTTTTCATAAGTAGTTTTGCAACAATTTAGTAATTTGTCAAGCTTCTTGTTGATTGTTTTCATCAGTTCTCTGACAATTTTGTTTAATTCCCAAACTTCTGACGAAAACGATCGATTTTTTGAGAAAAAAAAACTATTTTCGAGACTAGAACGTAGTTGATCACAGTCCTGTGTTCATACTGTTTTAACTAGTAAGTTGTTTATTTGGATTCATTTCTAATAGAATCTTTCGCTTCTCTCTCTCTTTCACAGGTACTGAAGTTTCTCTTTTCGAAAGCATCCTATCCAGGTACTTAGCAGATTATATCGCTGCGCTTCTGTTTGGCCCCTAATAGCCTTAGTGATTTATCAAGCAAAAACACTTGCTCTGGATCAGTGTAAAATCGCCCTGCCTCCGACAAGCACCATTACGGACAACCACGATGGGCATGACTTACAACGGCAGCACATAACTGCAATCAGAAACAAACGGAACATATCAAAAGAACGCATTGTGTAAAACAAAGTCCTCTCCGCTGAACAAATATATCAGATTACATCAAAGCCAGAAACGCCAGACATTGCAAGCATTTAATCCGGTGGAGCGCCGCGCTTCCGTCATTCGGTGTTACCCGGCAGTGGCATCGGATCATTTCCCCGTAGCTGATCGCGATGATGCACGATGCTTGAGCACCGGTACTGAAGTTCAGCGAGTCCTGTTTGGTTCAGATGAAACTTAGAAGGATCGGGCCCCATAGCTCTGCGACCCACTCTTTATCGTAGCTCTCTCTCTCTCTGTGTTGAATTGGTGAGCCAGCCCTTCACTTCACTTCCGACGCCTCCTAGCAATATCCACTAGACCCCTAACAATTGCTCGAAAGCAATAGGGTGGCTTCGGTTGAAATTCGCTGAATCAGGAGTTTCAAATCCTATGTTTGTACTTTGTGTTCAAATCATCAAAACTTTTTTTATGTTTTTTGAGTTTCCGTCAAAAACGCTCTCTGAAGAAAAGTTTTACCCCTAATCACCCCAAACAGAGTCACTCTCTATCACCAGGGGAAAAAAACATACACTGGTGCGCAATTTGGTGCAACTGAATCCCCCCAGGGGCAATCGTACGGGGGAACAGCAGAACAAACGCGCCAGCGAAAGCAAATTAACAACGGGCAGGATTTATGCTCTGTTCGCATCCATGTTTTTACACAATCCTGCTCCCGTCTCCCCAGCAAATCCGGCACCCATTCCGGTTCCGCCAGTACTGCACACAGCTTGCTTGCTCACGGAAAACATACGTTACTACTCGGGAACCGCATTTGTTCTACCAAATGCACTTTGTGGGGGTGACGACGAAAAAAACACACTCCCCTCTGTTACACGCTTGCAAACCTTTTCGCGGAATTGTGTCCCCAGGCCGTCGCGCTGCGTCATCACTCCGTGTGCTCCACGGTTGAAACCAAGTGTGAGCTTTCCTCGGGAAAGTCATAAAATATGAAAACTTATGTGATATTGCACTTTTTTTTATTCGTCTACCTCGCTAGCCGCCAACCGCGTTAGTTACAACCATGTGTGCCTCCACTGGTATGCACAGCCACATGTGTGTAAATTGTAACCCACCGGCTTCCGTGCCGCCATCGGAACGAACCGGCTCATGGCTACCAATGTTGTCGCCGGTATTGTCCATGCACGGACACTCGTTCCAGGGTAGCCACATTGTGGACCACTGGACAAACTAAATGAATGAGACTGATTTTTCCCTCCCGATTTTTTTCCATGCTTGTTCGCTGTCATATCGCTGTTGTCAGAAGTCAGATTTGAGCTCTGCTTGCACAGCTGAAGTATGTTTGAGCAAAACTAGGAGCAGCGTTTTTTCTGTCCTACCAATCGCTTCTGCTGCTGTACGCTTGTATTTAAATGCTATCCTCACAAAAAAAAATCGAGCGCCCCACATGGTAAATGAATGTAATTGCGTTCGGCTTATCTGGTGTATCAATCAGAATCCTCGATTTAAAACAAAAGAAAAATCGACGTTTTTCCCTCTATATCATGGTTCTTCGTAGAGCTCCTACCACGAGGGAAAGTTTACCGCTTTCATTAAAGTACTGGCAGGTACCTACCCGTGATTAGTTGAGGTTGCCACAACAAAACTTTGCTATCGCAACGCGAATTGTATTGCGCCGAGTGGGGACTATTGACTAATTAACAATTCCGACCTTCATTCGAGGGTGCTTGTAGGTTGGAATCTAGTGTTATTGTTGTGCGAGCGACCCTTAGGAAAAGGTATACCTAGTTGTTCTCTTTCCGAGCAGTAATCGGATTGGATGAACCAAGTGGTAGCTATAGTAATGTTTACCCAATCATTTAAATAACCGCAATCGCAAAAGGGCAAGAGCAATACTAAGCAGGATAGTTTTTTCATATGGGTTTGGTCAATAAACTGGCTTTTATTTCACCATATTGGTATTGAAGAGAGCTAAGTTGATGAATGGTATTTATGGCCTAAACGTGTTAATACTGTAATAAACTATGTTTAACATATGAGCAAAAAAAAACAAAAGAAAACAACAGTCCAAACACGAAGCTCAAGTTGCAGATTAAAAATTAATAGACTTTATCAAATTTGTTAGAAACTCAATACATGCTATAGTGTTTTGTGTTTGTGAGTTAAGGGTTTATAAAATATTTAAATTTCAATTCGGCAAATAAGTTGCAGCTAGTGTTGATTTAAGTCAGTATTCAGTATACCTCTTCTAGAATTAAAAATAAATTGACTTAAAAATCTGAACGTATAAAAATGCAACTCTGTCTGTCTGTCTGTCTGATCCATATAGGGTTGGAAACCGATCGGCGTGAAATTTTGTATATAGGAGTTTGAGGGGCCGAGAAAGGGGACTAAGATAGTTCGACAACCCTCCCTCTTCTGGAAAGGAGGGGTCCCATAAAAATGAAACACAAATTTTGCACAGCTCGAGAACCAATCAACCAAATACAACCAAATTTGGCATGTGAATGTTTTCAGAGATAACAAATATGTCCATGATGGTTCGGCAACTCTCCCTTCTCTGTCAGGTAGGGGTTCCACACAAAAGAAACACAAATTTCTGCACATCTCCCTTCCAGCTGATTTCGAGGTGCTGACCTAACAAGCCAGTTGTTGTAGGTTCGATTCTCAGCTCGGGAGAGACTGTTAGTGTTAGTAGAATCGTAGCGCAAGCCCCGCAATTGTCCTGTTAACTTAACAGTTGGCTGCGAAGTCTGTGTATAATAAACAGAAGGTACCGAGTACCGAATCGGAATGTAGCACCAAGGCTTTGCTTTGCTAGGCAGATTTTTACTGGGGGAAGTAGAGCCGATACACTTACCGCTGATGTTGCTACTAGAACCGCTACCGGTACCTGGCAACAACTGCCGCTACTGCTGCTACCCGCTGCTACTTAGTTAGGACCGTCCTAGTGGCCATCCACTAGTAAACTGATTGCTTTCGTAACGAATAATTTTGTTTTATTTCTTGTTATTTTAACAATTTCTGTTTATTGTATATTTTAACTGATACACTTAGTTTTTAGCTTTGTTTCATATTTTTATATTTTTCTGTTTGCTCGTTACTCGTTCCTATTCCTTCATGGTAAGTGCGTTCAAAATTGATTGGTTTGAGCAGAAGCAGGCTTTTATATAGCCCAAAGTGTGCATTCCTGGCTATCTAGGTATAACATTCGGTCGATCCTGTTAAAGAAAGCAGACATTAAGCGACCAATCGGGGGCCGGTTTCAACAAGGTTTGACAGTTTTCATTAATACACGCAAAAGTTGGATGGTGCGAAAGCAATACAAAATTGTGCGTTTTTAGCGTAATTGTTGATGTAATTTGGAACCAGTACAATGATTGCGTGTTGGGCATAACGCGTTTTTTCAATGTTCATTTGGCAACTCCAAACTACTACACTTAAACAGTTTCAACTGGTATCAAGCAGCATTGCAAAGCGAGCGAGAAGCAAAACCCTTCTCTTCCTTTCATATGCTACGCTTCTCAAGTCTTTTGCACACACGCTTTCGAGATACTGCTTTTTCTTCATGCATTTCCCTGAGTAGCAACGAGCGCGCACCGACAGATGAGTGAGACTAACAACACTGGTATCGAGTATGTACAGCACGGGTGTCTCGCTCATTTCGTAAAGCGACGAGACATCGATCGCCTTGCGCGTCGCAATCCGAACCGAAAGAGAAGCGAAAGAGCAACCTGCAAATTGTATATGACGTGTCTAGTCTCGTTGCACGTACATGTCAATTCTACAAGTGAGAGAGAAATTTCTCTCGTCGCTTGAAAAAAGTAGGAGGGTGGTATTCAAGACACGACCGCATGACGTTGACTACCGTATTCTTAAAAAAAAAAATATTCCATTGAAGCAAATAGTAGAGGGAATTGCAACGCTTCTTTTACAAAACTTCTGTAACAAAATTTCGAGGCTCCAAAAGGTACCAGTTTCCGATTATTCTCGTCCAGAATTCCAGCCATTTTAGTATTTTGCAGTAGCCATTTATTACTAACAGCCACCAGCATAACGGGTGAAACCGGCACGAGATGACCGGTACTATTTTGTCTTTCCTCCTTTCAGCTGCTAACACCTAGCGCTGTCGTGAAATTAACATCAACATAAACATGCATTTTTGCAAGGTTTTTTTCCGCTAGCAACAGCAATTGAAAAACATAAAATTCAACTAACCGCTTCTATTATAAAACTGCGAGGCACCAAAAGGTGCCAGTTGCCGATTTCTTGTTTACTGGTTTCCGTCCAGAATTCCAGCCATTTTAGTATTTTGCAGTAGCCACCAGCATCACGGGTCAAACCGGCACGAGATGACCGGTACTATTTTGTTTTTCCTCCTTTTAGCTGCTAACACCGAGCGTCCGTATGTACCCGGTACGGTTTAATAATGAAACTGATGGGGTGAAATGTTCGAACGATACGTTTTATACCAAGGCTTCGTCAGATAATTAGAAAGAGGGAGGGGCTACATAGATGATGGAATGGTAGAGACAAATGTTTCTTGAAAGCTGCGCCGGCCGCTGTCGTAATATTAACACCAACACAAACATGCATTTTTGCAAGGTTTTTTCCGCTAGCAGCATCATTTGGTAAAACAGAAAATTCAATTAGCCGCTTCTGTACCAAAATTTCAAGGCACCAAAAGGTGCCAGTTGCCGATTATAGTTTCCTGGTTAGTCCGTCCAGAATTCCAGCCATTTAAGTGTTTTGCAGTAGCCATTTACTACTAAAGCCACCAGCATTACGGGTGAAACCGGCACGAGATGACCGGTACTATTTTGTATTTCCTCCTTTCAGCTGCTATCACCTAGCGTCCGCATGTCACTGGTGCGGTTTTGGAATCAGAATGATGGGGCGCCGGCCGCTGTCGTAAAATTAACACCAACAAAAAGATGCATATTTGCAAGGTTTTTTCCGCTAGCAGCAGCATAAACATCGGAAACAGAAAGTGACAACAACAATAACAGCAAAGTCAGATCGATTGTATCCGTTAGTGTCGACTGTGCTTGGGAAGAGAGGTAGTGATTGGCTGCGCGGTATGATTTAGACAATCGATATTAATTACCAATTTTTCAATAGTGTATCTCAAACAATAGTTTGTTTTTGTTACATAAATTTAACCGTACAAGAATTTCTGATCGATTGATGCCAAAACCTCGAAAACCTGATTATAGATGACTGCAAAATAAGCGCTCAAAACCTGACCACTTTTCTCTGGTTTTCCCTGGTTGAATTACTAGATTTTTAAATTCAGGGGCCTAACTTCGATATAGACGTTAGTCAACGTCAAAAAAAGCGCGTGCACAGGATTACAAATAATAATTATTAAAAATTTACAAGTGTTGCAATAAAAAATCAGCAACGCTTTTGTGGCTTTGTGGAATGGAAAGTTTAAGGTGAAACTAGCGTTGTTTACAAAATGTTATGAACAGAATTTTGTTTCGTTATTTTTTTGCAAATCATTCAATGATACGAGATAAATCGATCGAGTATTACAGCTATATAAATATAGTGGGTTCATAAGTTGTTGTTCACTGCTTGAACTGCTCCATGAGTAGCAGACACTAATACATTCGATGTGAGTAATAAAGTGCCGATATATGATACATATT
The DNA here is from genome assembly GCF_029784165.1 of Wyeomyia smithii. Classification (NCBI taxonomy): domain Eukaryota; kingdom Metazoa; phylum Arthropoda; class Insecta; order Diptera; family Culicidae; genus Wyeomyia; species Wyeomyia smithii. The sequence goes on along the minus strand of NC_073695.1, from coordinate 87,471,843 downwards.
CTGATTTCAATCTATGTCAATGTATTCGCAGTACAACTGTTGCGTTACCCTTTTCACACATTTATTGGGTGATTTTAGTGCAAAATTCGTGCGAATCAGGAAGAACAGTGATTGTACAAGATTTGAACTTTTGCGTGTACAATAGTTCAAATAACCAAATTACAGTTTTCTGCATTTGAGCAGATGCCTGGATAACCTACCAATTGATTGTTACAAAAACGTTGAAAAATATGCGACTTTTAATTATTTAATACAAGACAAGATTCCTCCTTTTATTCGTTTTTTTTTAATTTTCATTTTCACCCCTATGCAGTCGATCTTGCTGAGAGACGAAAAAACAAGCCTTAAAGGTGCCCAACTTCAAAGATGTGTAAGGATAGTTTACAGTTTCAAATTTTCCTTTTTCCTCCGGTACTCCTCCGGAACTTCTCCAAAACTAACGGAATGGCTTCTTCGTGCGCAGATTAAATCCTGTTTCTTGTCACAGTTCACGAACTTTTCCGATGTTCCTCAAGGCAGCAATTTAGACTCTCTGCTGTTCATATTATTTTTCAAAGAGATCGGTTTGCTGTTTGGAGCCGACTGCAAATTAGCGTATACCGATGACTTAAAATCATATTTAGTAGTTTAATATAGTAGTTACTGCTTACGGTTACGTGTCCTTTCTCCTTTGCGTTTCCAAATGTCAAGTTATGATGTTCCACCGAAAAAGCATTCCAATTCTTTTCAACTACCAAATCGACGGTTTATCTCTCAAGAGAGTGGAACAAGTAAAAGTCCTTGGTATTCACTCGATGCTAAGCTCATTTGTTATTGAAGTGAAACCAAAAAATGTGTCTTTCTAATTTCATTTCTACCGTACAACCTTGTGAAACGGTTCGGAACGCTCGGATAACCCGAAGTCTATGGAAAATTTATTGTACTTTTCAGATTTTTGGTCCCGTTTAGCACATTGTTGCTTATAGGGAGATTTTTTGAAAACTAAAAATTATGGGGACGGTGGTCAGTTGAAAAATATTCAGTTTCGCATATTTAAACAAAATGATTGACTGGGAAGTACACATAAAGTTTTTTCGGTAGTTTCAAGCATTTTTATATAAACTTGTAAACCGTTTTCAGTACTACAAGGTGTATGGAGAGAGGAACAATTGAATTGATGAGGAAAAAATTTATGGTCTTTTATATTTCTAATGACATCAAAATGAACTACTAAACGATCTCAAATTTTACCTTGAAAGACTTCTAATTTGTAGTAGAAAGATCTTCAATTGGTCAAACGGCTGGAAGCTACCAATTTTTCAAAATAAAATAAATTAAAATATGTCGTATTTTTAACCACCCTTATTCATACAGGAGTACCCTAAGAACCAAACAAAAATATACAAGTCTAAAGTTTTTCGATGAGGAACAAGTAAGAGAACCACTCTGATATTCACCTTAGCACCAACATTCTTCTCAACGTTCCTATTTCGCTCTTAACTTCCGACTACTCGACTGAATCGAGAGGTAAAACTAAAATAACTCTTACTCAAAAAAAAGTAAATTGGACAAATAAGAGAAATGAGATGAATATAAAACCGGTTCTCCTATTAAAATTCTGAGCATAATCGGAGCAAAAAAATCTGATCATGAAAAAGGCCTATCGGCACTTTAGGTCGTTAATTGCTGTTTTCAACATTTTCTGACATCAGAAATGAGTTCACCACTCCAAAACTGCAATAGTATGTAATTGCCAGTCATTTTTAGGTTTTTTTCCGACTTTTGTTGAGAGACCCGCCATTGTGGCCCGCGGCACAGCTTCCTGACGCGGAATTTGACCACCATACTTTGTTTATTCGGTATGGTAAAGCACCTTCAGATTGCACACTTTTGTCGTCGGATTATCGAAGCACTTTTTGCTTGGCAGCCGTATCAATCAACACTTTAAAATTGTGATGAAATTTTGCACATCTATACATGTAAAAATGCAGCTCTGTCTGCCTGTCTGTCTGTCTGTCTGTCTATCTGTCTGTCTGTTCCATACAGGCTTGAAAACTACTGAACCGATCGGCGTGAAATTTTGTATATAGGGGTTTTCGGGGCCGAGAAAGATGACTAAGATAGTTTGAGACCCCTCCCTCTTCTGGAAGGGAGGGGTCCCATACAAATGAAACACAAAATCATGCACATCTCGAAAACTAACCAAGTAAATGAAACCAAATTTGGCATGTGGGTGTTTTTAGAAGTAACAAATATGTCCATGTTGATTTGACACCCTTCACTCTTCTGGAAGGGAGGGGTCCCATAAAAATGAAATACAAATTTCTGCACATCTCGAAAACTAACAAAGCAAATGGAACCAAATTTGGCATGTAGATGTTTTTAGGAGTAACAAATATGTTCGTGTTGATTCGACACCCTACCTTTTTCTGGAAGGGAGGGGTCCCATACAAATGAAACACACATTTCTGCACATCTCAAAAACTAGCCAAGCAAATGAAACCAAATTTGGCATGTGGATGTTTTTAGTAGTAACAAATGTGTCCATGTTAATTTGACTCCCTTCCCTCTTCTGGAAGAGAGGAGTCCTATACAAATGAAACACAAATTTCTGCACATCCCGAAAACTAACCAAGCAAATGGAACCAAATTTGGCATGTGGATGTTTTTAGGAGTAGCAAATATGTCCATGTTGATTCGACACCCTTCCCTCTTCTGGAAGGGAGGGGTCCCATACAAATGAAACACAAATTTCTGCACATCTCAAGAACTAACCAAGTAATTAGAACCAAATTTGGCAGGTGGATGTTTTTAGGGGTAGCAAATATATCCATAATGGTTTGACACCCCTCCCTCTTCTACAAGGGAGGGGTCCCATACAAATGAAACACGAATTTCGCACAGCTCGAGAACCAATCAACCAAACACAACCAAATTTGGTATGAGAATGGTTTTATAGGTAACAAGTATGTCCATAGTAGTCCGACTCCCCTTCCTCTTCTGTGAGGAAGGGGTTCATAATAAATGAAACACAAATTTCTGCTTATCTCGAGAACTAACCAACTAAATGGAACCAAATTTGGCAGGTGATTGTTTTTAGGGGTAACAAATATATCCATAATGGTTTGACATCCCTCTATCTTCTATAAGGGAGGGGTCACATACAAATGAAACACAAATTTCGCACAGCTCGAGAACCAATTAAGCGAATATAACCAAATTTGGCAGGTGAATGTTTTTAGGTGTAACAAACATGTCCATAATGTTCCGACACCCTTCCTTCTTCTTGCATGTCTCCAAACACCATTTCGAAATCCAAGATGGCGACTTCCCGTTCCTGAAAAATAGCGGCAAATGACCAAATACCACCCAACATGGGTATTTCCGGAATTATTATGATGCACTGAAGCCACAAATCGACCTTAGACAACATTTTGAATTGTAAGATGGCGACTTCCGGTGTCTGGAAAACAGCCGAATATGACCAAATACCACCCAATATGAGTGTTCTTTTAACCACATTGACGCTCAGAGGCCAGAAATTGTTTACAAATGTCATTTTGAAATCCAAGATGGCGACTTCCGGTTTCTGAAAAACAACCGAAAATGACCAAATACCACCCAATCTGGGTATTTCCGGGATTGTTATGATGCACTTAAGCCACAAATTGACCTCAGACAACATCTCGAATTGTAAGATGATGACTTCCGGTGTCCGGAAAACAGCCTAAAGTGACCAAATACCATCCAATACGAGTATCTCTGGAACGAGAATGAAGCTGAAAATTGACCTCAGACACCATTATGAGTTGTAAGATGGCAACCTCCGGTTTCTTAAAAACAGCCAAAAATGGCCGATTTCTATACAATATGAATATCTTCGGAACCAGAATGATACACAGTAGCTAGAATCGACCACAGACACCATTTTGAATTCGAAGATGGTGACATCCGGTTTCTGGAAAACAGCCGAAAATAACTAAACCAGAATGACGCTCAGGGGCCAGAAATTGTCTCCAAATGCTCTTTTTAAATCCAAGATGGCGACTTACGGTTTCTGAAAAATAGCCCAAAGGACCAAATACCACCCAATATGAGTATCACCGAAACCAGAATGATGCAAGGAGCTATAAATTGACTTTAGACAACAGTTTGAATTTAAAAATGGCAACTTCTGGGAAACAGCCGAAAACAACCGAATACTACTACATATGGAAATGATGTAGAGAAGCATTGACCCTGGACACCATTTTGAATTAGAAGATGACCACTTTCAGTTTCTGGAAAACAACGAAAATTACTGAAATGCACCCAATAAATATCCGGAATAGAGGTCATGTACAAAAGCCAAAAGTCGAGGATGTTGTCATTCCGATAAAACCAATCATTTTTAAACGATGTAATCCAATCGCAAGGAATCAATGAATTTGAAATTTTGGACGAAGTTTGCCGGGTCAGCTAGTGTAAAATAAATCTGGTGCCTAGTATGACGTAAGTCAGTCGTTACAATTATTTGCTTCATTTTAGCAATTAAAAAATAAAATATATAAAAGGTTCCAAAATGTACCGTTTGTGTTTTTCTGCCAAACATATCTGATCTGTAAGAAGGTTTCGGATAGTAAGGCAGCACGATGCTACGTGCGTGTTTGCCATTTCAGATTCATCAGTAAAGAAACGCAGTTCTATTCAAGGGTGAAGGCTACCCGTAAAAGTCGATTATTGTTCTTCTCTGTATTCAATCCTAAAAGTATTTCTGATTAAATGTCTAATAAAATCATGTATCTGATGGGAATGTTATATTATATTATTATATCTTTAAATTTCGATCGGTAAATATCGATTAACACTAAGTTGAAGTATTTTATTACCGCCTGTATTAGTAGAACATATGTTAACAAACATCACAATAAAAAAAACTAATTTCAGTCATTTATTTCTCTGGCGAACGTAGAAAACACGCTGAATCGCAAAACCTGCGGTCAGCCAACTGTCCCAGCCAATATCCCCGTTTCGTTTCGATTTGTACGTACAACACCACAAACATACCTCACCACGGACTGAAACACACCCGAACAAGAAAGTGCTGAGCAACAAAACGCTGTCAATTTCAATTTACGAACACAATTCGGCTGTCAGAAGTTGAACGTCTGAATTTTCGTAAATAAAATATGTGCAGCAAGGGTAGAAGCAGCAATCCGGATCAATGTGCCTTTCCGCTCGGGGCCAGCTCGGCAAGGTAAGGTTTTCAACGCTCAACTTTGGATAGGGGCAGCCAGTCAGCCAGCCAGCCAGCGGTGTATCGGAACCCTCGTGTCGGAACGTTTGGTTAGATTTGCGTGATTGATTCGCCCGCTGCTGTTGCTGCTACCTGTTGGCTGCCAGCCGAAAACGATTGTCAGTTTGAATTTCCTCGAATTAATTAAACACTGGTCGAGTTGTGTTGCCGCACAGCAGCTATTCTTCACCGACGAAAGGATGCGGCTGTCGTCTTTCCTTTTCGCACGTTTTCGGCTATCGACTGAGACATGATGGGCCGTGGTGGGAAAGGTAGCGATGATAACGTGTTTTCTAATTGAAGTACGATTAATCATAATCATTCCAGCCCGAGTCGATGCCGGGCGAGAAGGATTTCGCGCAATTTTACGCCTCCCTTCATCGAAAATGTTGATTGCTAAATTGTGCAACGTTGGAATTTAACGGGATGATTTCTATGGTGATTTGAGTCGCCGTCAGCAGGCCTTCGGTTGATTGAATAGTTTGGTGGAGGTTTGGTGCCAGCCACGGTGAGCGACGTGATGGTATCAACTTGATGGTTCTGTAAAAGATTGAAATGTGTAACGTTACAACGTTATCAGAGAACACTAGTCCTGATTACGTGTTTTGATATCTAATCATTAGCACATTAATCAGTAAACACATTAATTCATTAGGTTATTTCTATGGAATTCACCACTTAACTCGGTTGAGGATGAAAAAATAAATTGCGTAATTAACTCAACTTTGCCGATAAACCTTTCAATCGCTCAGTAGATCAATTGCTCGCTGGCTGACCGACCGCGGAACATGAAAGTGTGACTGTCAGCCATTATCTCACCGGCCGTGGCAACTTTCGACCGTGTCATCCCGCGGATCGAGAGCACCTCGGTCCTCCTGCGGCTCGCTGCAACCGGGTGCTAGATTTCCATTAATGTCATCGATAATGATTTGCAATCACGAATTTTTCGACAAGCGAAGTTTAAGCCCAACGGTTCAACGGTTTTCGGCCGTACCGAATGTCACGTTTTCCAAAGCCTAATGATGATGGATAGTGCACAGGACGGTGGCAATGCTGGGACGCAATTAGCACCACATCGACGTGATGGTAGACAACCGTCACTGCCCCTGTCACCGCCGCGCCGACGCAGCCCGGTTGCCGGTGACGGTGTCGATCGTGCGAGACAGTGAGCATGTGTGCGCTTCGGCAAACTGTTGACTAAACGAGGGTACGGCCGCCGGTCAGTCCGCAGCGGCAGGCACATACCGAAGCGATAGGGAATTTGTGCACAATTTGATATCAACGGTAGCAACCAGCAACCGGTGTTTAATCAAATACGCGTTCTGTTTGAGTTGGTGTTTTATCTATTTGATTGATTTAAAATTTGCTATTGACGCTCGCTCACTAACGGCTGGAATTTTGCAGGATTTAAGATGAAATTATTGAATTCATGACGACTTGTTTACTTTTTCCCAGAAGGGACGACGATCTGGGGCGTTGGGTCTGCTCGTGCGTAGTTTGTTCACATTGTCGATATTCATAGTTTCGTAATGATTCCACTGAAATTAGGTGTTTATTGAATTAGGCCGCTTCGCTGTATGGTTTAAGCACGGTAACAGTGGTGGATCCGCGGAGGGGGAGGCTGAAAAATAAATTGATTTTAGCGACTGTGTCGTCCGTTGTTTGCTATTCATTATTTCCATTCACATTAATTGAGACTTTCAACGAAAATCTATTTACACTCCGATATTGCCACCCAGTAGCAATTACGCGTTGGTTTAAATGTGTGATAACGTTTACGTTTCGGATGTTTTGAACTGTTTAAAATCGAATTGCGAAGTCTACACAAAGTGTGTCGTAAATATAGAATCAAGAACGGGGTGAAGGGGTCATCAAATTAAACGTGTGTTTACCGTTTTACTTTTTTTAAAAGGGGGAAGGGGGTTGTAAGAAACTTAAACTTTTCCTTGTTATACCACCAGATCAGTAAATTATAAAGCATTGCTGGTCTAAAAATTTGTTTGCAAATCAAAAGCTTATTTTTGACGTAGAACTACGTCCTACGGCAACACATACAGGGGACCAATTTCAATACGGGGATCCAATTTCAAAAACCACAAACATCGAGAGCGTCACGGAAATTATCCAATTTCAAACGTTTTAAACTCAGTCAGTTTCCAACCGATTTTCGTCATTTTTGCAGTAATCGATTGGAAAATCAACAAAACACCCGTCCATATGCAGAAAGTTGTAGTCTGATTGTTCGAACCATTGAAAATTGTCAAGTCTTGTTGGAACGCAAATGTCGACTTCTGATTGGTCGCTTAATGCTTCTTACCCTATCAAGGTCGAAAGAATATACCTAGTTGACTAGGAATGCGCGCTTTTTGTTTTATGTATAATTCATTCCATGACTGTACCGATACCACACGGACGTTAATTGCTGATCGTGCCGAAGAAAGAAAAGCCGGGTTTCAATTTCTGACTGATCGCGCTGGGCGCGTTGATACTTAAGCACCTGTCTATCTGGCGGCTGTTTGGGGCTTTCGGTAGCTGCAGAATTATTGGGAATGGCAGGCAATTTTACTAGAGAAAACGGTAGAACTAGAATCATCGGCGAATAGTTAACCGAAATGATGATAATTGAACAAACTTGCCAGTGTTGTTACTGTTGTGAAATATAATAGCACCTTTTGGTGCTCTACAATTATGCGATTGAAGTAGTCAAGATTTTTCATCATATGTAACAGACGGAAAACCGTAAATTTCAGCATTTGCAAGCCAAGAAAAATTTAACATTGCCTCAAGAACGTGTTGGTGGCCCTGAGAAGGGCCGGTTGTAATTAATACTTGTTCTCGTGCTGCAGCACTGACGCTATTGCGTCTTAAAACAAAACGGTTATAGTTTGACATCACAGCAGCATTTCGACCTTCATACTCATGTCTACCATCGGCAATATTAAACACGCAACAATCTGCTTCCATGCGACACGGAGACGGGAACATTTTTTTCTTCCAAGCCGCGCAAAACGACACAATACATGTTATTTTGTTGCCTTAATGAGAGCTCTATCGGTCCGGTTCGAGAGAATGTCCACAAGAAATCATTTTTGTACATCCATGTTACGAAACTGAGAAAAATTGTAGGAATTGAAAATAATGGCGAGGTTTATCAAAAGATTACTCTTAGCCAGAATGAATGAGATGTATTTTTCGTACATTAGTATTACACTATACTTTTTATCGACTGTTAGTTTACTCAGGGGAGTTTCTTTCGGCTTCGCAGTCTTTAAAATGTGAAAAGAAAACGATATTTTTCTCTTACACCGACGTTTCGAATAATATATATTCTTTATCAAGGCTCTACAAGTAAATTGAGATCAAAACGATTTTTAGAAACAAATACATAAATTATGCACATAACATCATTACCGAGAGGACCATTTTCCTGTGAAGTGGTTCTTCGGCTAGAGCATTAATTGTCGAAACAGAAAGTAATCATCCTAACAGAACATCCAAAAATACATTAAATTAGCTAAACATGATATCAAATACAATTCATGTTTCTTACATTATGCAAATTAAAAAAAAAAAAACAAATTAAAAACTGTACACTTTAACGAAGCGGAACTCGTAGCACTCTCAATCATACTAAACCATTTTTTCCGTAACCAGCAACCTTGCATGCAAACTCTATTGCGCACAAGTTATGCTGTGTGACACTCGGTGGAAGCTGTCAGCGACCGTTGACGTTTGCTGTTGTTTATTTCTGTACTCCGCTTGACGTGTTGCATGGTTGCTGTATATGTTGTGCTTAAGCCTTCAACATCACTGCGTTTGTTTACCGTATGATCGTTCGTGATAATGTGGCACATCTCCAACACGTTCAACGCTGTTTTTCGCCTATGTTCATCCAGGATACACACCTCATTCAACTTGAATGAATGGTTCTCGTCGATGCTGTGTTGGAGTAAAGCAGTTTTTTCCCTCAGGTGATGTATTTTGGCAATAGTAGATGGGCTGGTGGCATGTTCGTTTGACTTGAGCTCATCCAGTTTTTTAATGTTTGACCGGTGGTTGCTGATTCTTGTTTTGAGATGCTGTGTAGTGAGTCCAACATAGCACGCATCGCAGTTGGCACAGGGAATTTTGTAAATGACGTTGCTGCGATCTAATGTTGCGATCCGATCTTTGGTGTTCGTGAACAAATGGTTTATGGTGTGCTCATTACGTGTAGCGAGGGTAATTTCTGGGAAATCTATACGCAGTGATTTCTTTATGCGCGCCGTTAATCTGTCGATGTAGGGCATAGGTTTGTATGTTGTTGGCAATGTTTCTGCTGGGGCATCTTGTACGTTCTTCCTCATTAGTCTGTTCTGCAATCTATTTCGCAGCGATAAAGGATTAAGCAGCATAACAATCCTCCAATCTTTTGGTCCGATCTTGCTTCCTGTCATTACTCTAAGGATGCTAGGGTGGTATAAAACAAATAATGTCACATGTGTCCCAAAGGAGATGAATCATCCAAACTGCCCTGAAATTCGCCCTATTGAAACTTTTTGGGTTTCGACCGAGGCAAAGCTGAGGAAATATGTCAAACCAGCGGACAATGTTGAAAAATTTGAAAAAGATTGGCTTGAAGTGGTAAAAATGGTCGGAGAGCATACTGTGCAAAAGCTTATGAGTAGTGTTAAGAGAAAAGTTAGAGAACTCGCGTATCCTACGGAAAATAATCCCAACTTGAATTGAAAGCGGAAAGAAAACACTTATTATCTATATTTCAGAATAAAATGACCCGAAAAATCCTGTATTTTTTGTTTTATTCAAGAAAGAAGATGTATTTATAATTTTCGGAACAGTCTATAAGTATGAAGGTCGAAATTTTGCTGTGATGTCAAACTACAACCGTCTTCTTCAAGACGTTGCATCCTTTATAATGAAGTGTTGTGAATGTTTTAAAACGGACTCAGTATCGTGAGCAGAACGTGCTGAACTTTTCTGTTTGAAATCGGATTTGTTTCGTATATACCGCTTGTTCTGCACAGTATCAACAAATCGAACGTTGTGGAATGATATAACTGGAAATAGAGGTGTGACTTAATTATTTCCAGTTATACCATTCTACAACGTTCGAAAAATTTTATTTCGTATGTTGTAATACTAATGGGGAGTTTCTTTCGGCTTCGCAGTCTTTAAAATGTGAAAAGAAAACGATATTTTTCTCTTACACCGACGTTTCGAATAATATATATTCTTTATCAAGGCTCTACAAGTAAATTGAGATCAAAACGATTTTTAGAAACAAATACATAAATTATGCACATAACATCATTACCGAGAGGACCATTTTCCTGTGAAGTGGTTCTTCGGCTAGAGCATTAATTGTCGAAACAGAAAGTAATCATCCTAACAGAACATCCAAAAATACATTAAATTAGCTAAACATGATATCAAATACAATTCATGTTTCTTACATTATGCAAATTAAAAAAAAAAAAACAAATTAAAAACTGTACACTTTAACGAAGCGGAACTCGTAGCACTCTCAATCATACTAAACCATTTTTTCCGTAACCAGCAACCTTGCATGCAAACTCTATTGCGCACAAGTTATGCTGTGTGACACTCGGTGGAAGCTGTCAGCGACCGTTGACGTTTGCTGTTGTTTATTTCTGTACTCCGCTTGACGTGTTGCATGATTGCTGTATATGTTGTGCTTAAGCCTTCAACATCACTGCGTTTGTTTACCGTATGATCGTTCGTGATAATGTGGCACATCTCCAACACGTTCAACGCTGTTTTTCGCCTATGTTCATCCAGGATACACACCTCATTCAACTTGAATGAATGGTTCTCGTCGATGCTGTGTTGGAGTAAAGCAGTTTTTTCCCTCAGGTGATGTATTTTGGCAATAGTAGATGGGCTGGTGGCATGTTCGTTTGACTTGAGCTCATCCAGTTTTTTAATGTTTGACCGGTGGTTGCTGATTCTTGTTTTGAGATGCTGTGTAGTGAGTCCAACATAGCACGCATCGCAGTTGGCACAGGGAATTTTGTAAATGACGTTGCTGCGATCTAATGTTGCGATCCGATCTTTGGTGTTCGTGAACAAATGGTTTATGGTGTGCTCATTACGTGTAGCGAGGGTAATTTCTGGGAAATCTATACGCAGTGATTTCTTTATGCGCGCCGTTAATCTGTCGATGTAGGGCATAGGTTTGTATGTTGTTGGCAATGTTTCTGCTGGGGCATCTTGTACGTTCTTCCTCATTAGTCTGTTCTGCAATCTATTTCGCAGCGATAAAGGATAGTGGTTGACCTTAAGATGTTCGTCTATGATGTCGTTGATCGCTTTTGGGGGGAGGTTTGTGCTGAGTGATTTTTTCATTGAAATTGTAAATTTCTGCATGGAATGTAGCTACTTCTCATTTCGTGGACAGTACTTCAAACAGATCTCTGGAACCGCCATGGGGAATCCCTTTCTAGCCAACTGCAGCTGATTTAGTTATGGAATTATTGCTTGAAGAAGTGGTAGAACGGTTGAATTTCCCGCTCCCACTTTTGAAAAAATATGTAGATGACTTAATCCTTGCTGTGCCCGCAGACAAAGTCGAAGAAGTTCTAGATGTTTTTAATAGCTATGACAGCAACCTACAGTTTACGTGTGAAAGAGAAGAGGAAGCTAGGATTCCATATCTCGACATGGTGCTAGTCCGCAAAGCAGACCAGTCTATCAAAACAGAATGGTATTCCAAACCCATGGCCTCGGGTAGATTCCTGGACTTTTCCCTTGTCACCCGTTGCATATGAAAATGAATGTGGTTGCCAACTTTATCATGAGAGTACGAAAACTCAGCACAAACCTCCCCCCAAAAGCGATCAACGACATCATAGACGAACATCTTAAGGTCAACCACTATCCTTTATCGCTGCGAAATAGATTGCAGAACAGACTAATGAGGAAGAACGTACAAGATGCCCCAGCAGAAACATTGCCAACAACATACAAACCTATGCCCTACATCGACAGATTAACGGCGCGCATAAAGAAATCACTGCGTATAGATTTCCCAGAAATTACCCTCGCTACACGTAATGAGCACACCATAAACCATTTGTTCACGAACACCAAAGATCGGATCGCAACATTAGATCGCAGCAACGTCATATACAAAATTCCCTGTGCCAACTGCGATGCGTGCTATGTTGGACTCACTACACAGCATCTCAAAACAAGAATCAGCAACCACCGGTCAAACATTAAAAAACTGGATGAGCTCAAGTCAAACGAACATGTCACCAGCCCATCTACGATTGCCAAAATACATCACCTGAAGGAAAAAACTGCTTTACTCCAACACAGCATCGACGAGAACCATTAATTCAAGTTGAATGAGGTGTGTATCCTGAATGAACATAGGCGAAAAACAGCGTTGAACGTGTTGCAGATGTGCCACATTATCACGAACGATCATACGGTAAACAAACGCAGTGATGTTGAAGGCTTAAGCACAACATATACAGCAATCATGCAACACGTCAAGCGGAGTACAGAAATAAACAACAGCAAACGTCAACGGTCGCTGACAGCTTCCACCGAGTGTCACACAGCATAACTTGTGCGCAATAGAGTTTGCATGCAAGGTTGCTGGTTACGGAAAAAATGGTTTAGTATGATTGAGAGTGCTACGAGTTCCGCTTCGTTAAAGTGTACAGTTTTTAATTTGTTTTTTTTTTTTTAATTTGCATAATGTAAGTAACATGAATTGTATTTGATATCATGTTTAGCTAATTTAATGTATTTTTGGATGTTCTGTTAGGATGATTACTTTCTGTTTCGACAATTAATGCTCTAGCCGAAGAACCACTTCACAGGAAAATGGTCCTCTCGGTGTTTCTAAAAATCGTTTTGATCTCAATTTACTTGTAGAGCCTTGATAAAGAATATATATTATTCGAAACGTCGGTGTAAGAGAAAAATATCGTTTTCTTTTCACATTTTAAAGACTGCGAAGCCGAAAGAAACTCCCCATTAGTATTACAACATACGAAATAAAATTTTTCGAACGTTGTAGAATGGTATAACTGGAAATAATTAAGTCACACCTCTATTTCCAGTTATATCATTCCACAACGTTCGATTTGTTGATACTGTGCAGAACAAGCGGTATATACGAAACAAATCCGATTTCAAACAGAAAAGTTCAGCACGTTCTGCTCACGATACTGAGTCCGTTTTAAAACATTCACAACACTTCATTATAAAGGATGCAACGTCTTGAAGAAGACGGTTGTAGTTTGACATCACAGCAAAATTTCGACCTTCATACTTATAGACTGTTCCGAAAATTATAAATACATCTTCTTTCTTGAATAAAACAAAAAATACAGGATTTTTCGGGTCATTTTATTCTGAAATATAGATAATAAGTGTTTTCTTTCCGCTTTCAATTCAAGTTGGGATTATTTTCCGTAGGATACGCGAGTTCTCTAACTTTTCTCTTAACACTACTCATAAGCTTTTGCACAGTATGCTCTCCGACCATTTTTACCACTTCAAGCCAATCTTTTTCAAATTTTTCAACATTGTCCGCTGGTTTGACATATTTCCTCAGCTTTGCCTCGGTCGAAACCCAAAAAGTTTCAATAGGGCGAATTTCAGGGCAGTTTGGATGATTCATCTCCTTTGGGACACATGTGACATTATTTGTTTTATACCACCCTAGCATCCTTAGAGTAATGACAGGAAGCAAGATCGGGCCAAAAGATTGGAGGATTGTTATGCTGCTAAACCATGGGTAACAACCTTTTCTGCAAACACTCTTTCACGTAAATTTTACCATTCATTGTGTCATTCGTAATGAATGGACGAGATATTTTCCCACATTCACAAATGGCCTGCCAAACCATTACCTCCTTGCCGAATTTTTCGGTGTAAATGGCTTTCACTGGTCCAGGGACATCCTTTACCTTCGGTGATGTATAAAATTGCGGTCCTTGCAGAGTCTTATAGTCAACTTTTATGTAGGTTTCGTCATCCATGATAACACACCCCATTTTTCTGGTCAGAAGTTTGTCATAAAGCTTTCGAGCTCTCGGTTTCATAGATTTAGCTTGTTTTGGATTTCGTTTTGGCTGCTTCTGCTTCCGACGGGTCTGCAGACCCATTCTTCCCTTGGCACGCATAACGTTACTCGCCGAGGTTCCAAGCTTTCTCGCCACATCTCGTACTGATACTGAAGGATGCCGCTTGTAGTATTCCTTAACCTTTTTGTCCATTGTGGGATCAACAGGCCCGGGTTTTCTACCACGTCTTGGGGCATCAGTAAATGTGCACTGCTCCGACACTTATACCTTCTTCTCTGGCTAATTTTCTTATAGAAAGACCACTCACGGTGCCCCATTTGTGCACAATTCGCTTTCTTTGCTCGGGAGAAAGGCCATGCATTTTCAAAATTTCGCACTAAATGTTAGAAAAAATGACAGCATCTGTTTCTTTTGGATGTAAACAACAGAATGCAGCTAACGTTTGGTTGAATACTGCACGTTATTTGAAATGACGGTTGATCGTAAGTGTATTTATAATTATCGGAACGGTCTATATGTTATAATATACGAAAAGTATACAGAAAAATATACCGCTTCACACCATCAAAATGATTGACCCCAGTCGACTGTATTTCCAAAGTTATTGCAAAGACAGGCTGTCGTAATTCTACGTTAACCTTGAGGTCGTATCTTATGAACAACCTCTTCAACTTTCGTTTTTAAATTTTAATTTTACATCCCTATGCAGCCGAACTTTCTAAAACACGTAACTCTACGTCAACAGTTTTGAACGATTTCTGATGATTTTTTGCAAATTACCTTTAAAATAATTTCTTGCTCGCGTGTGCATTGGAATATGCTGCGGCAATAAATAAAATCCCAAGTTCAGTTTGTACTTCAACTCCCAAAGTTTCAATAATTTTCGTTCACGATGGTGAAGAGCACGATGTTTGATTCGGCGATGGATTACAATTAATTGCAACACCACCGTTCGGAACCCGGAGTTTTATTATATTTATGAACCATGTGATTGGGATCATATTTCAATTTAATGTTAAGTTTCAGAAAAGTTTAGGTGATAATTGCAAAGTGCACATTATTCAATGTAAAAAAAATTAAATACTCATGAGGGACCGTTACTGTTCAAAATTTTGATTGGATTATTTGCAATAGTTGTTGAATTTTAAATTTAAAACAATTGATTAGGCATTGATAAAAACTTGACATATGTTTGCCGTTTCGATTGGCACAACGATTATTTTTATTCTCTTTCACTGCACTTGTGAGTGATGTTAAATATGTGAAAAGTTTCCACAAATTAAGCATTTTGGATCTACGATCTCAAAATATTTTAAATTGTTACCTCATTGCGGTTAAAACAACTAACAACAGAATTTTCAGATCTTTGACTGCGTTTGCCTCGTGATTTTCATTCCACGGGAATTTCTTGGATAGAGGCTATGCCAAGTAATTTTATTAGAGTTATATTGATCTCATCAGTGGTTTTATCGATGGTTTTTTTTCTATCACATGTTAAATAATTATTAATTTTTTCAGTTCGATACTGAAAAAAACAACTTCGAACCCTCCATGTTTAGGCCAGTACGCGGTATTCGCCTTTTCGGCCAATTTGATAGGTCTTTCACGTCAGAAACAAACGTTGGAAATTCGCTTAAAAAAATAGTAGTTTCAGAAGCAATCGTTACGACAATAGACAAAACCATTCTTTTTTTAAAGAAAGAATATCAAATAAATTCTTACGGTAACCACTAGAGTCAGAAAAAGATGTTGCGTCTACGTAGCGATGCGTGGTTTCTTTATCCGCCCTGTCGGTTCAAGCAAAAATTGAAAATAATGTGAAATTTTTAATGAGGTAATTTTGAAGAAAACAGATGTAAAATAATCTTCAGATAGTCTCAATATTCGAACTCCCGGTTCTCTAAACATGGATTTACTTGATATAAACACGCACTGTTTATATTGGTTACTTTGTGTATCCGTCTCATTTTTACAACCTTTAATAACAGAGTTCGCCGGTGTGTTACGCATATTCAATTTTAACAGGGCCAGATCTTCGATTATGGTACAAAAACAACGCGTTGGATTGGTACCATACTCTTAGTGATAAATTTTCAACATTGTTATGTATAGCTAGAAAATACAAACAAAAAAAGAGTTCAGAGTGAAAATGTCAAAATATTCAAACGTTCATACCTTTTTTGTTTTTCATTCCACCATCACCAAATTTTGACAGATAGTAGTACATATTGTCATCTTGAATGGGCGAAAATTTTAGATTTCAGATCTTTAAAAAAGGTACTTTTTCAAATATTTAAGATTTTGTGACAATCTGTAAAATTTGGCACGAAAAAAATTTTACATTTTACATTATTTTTTCTAGAACCGCAATTTTATCACCTACAACTTTGCTGAAAACACGAATGAAACAAGCCGTTTTTCTAGTATAGAATTTTTTTTCTATCAGTCACCATTTTGAATAGGCCATTTTGAAGCAGAAGTCGAGAGACTACATGCAGAACTTATATCATAAAATTAGCTCTTTATAAAAAACGAAAAACTGTGGAAAGTCTCAGCGAAATCGAAAATGAGATGCAAAAAAAAATATTTTTACCTATTTTCCATGGATTGCCACAGCAACCAAAAACACAACTGAATTGGCGGACAGCTCAAACCGCACCGACCGTTTTATTTGACGTTTTGCAGAAGCTTGAGAATGTTAACACTGGCTACGATGCACTTTTTTGGAAGTTTTTACATAACACTAATAAAATGCATCCTACGTGTAATCGAATTAAATGGCATTACAAGTAATGGAGTAGAAAATTGTTTATCTTACTACAGTTGATAAAGGCGCAGCTTATTGCTTTTAATATAGAAAGGCAACTAAACTAAAAGAGTTAGATGCTTGGTGTTGGTCAATGTTCAATTTGGTTAACAACAAAACCTATGTTTATCACACATTTCAGAAAGAAAATTGCAGTTTAGTCCTCACAAAACATTTCACATTGGCTCCTTTCTCAGTGCTTCTTTTTCTCTCTAATTCGACGTTTTCGAAACACTATCGAAAATTTCGCAGTTTTCCAACAAAAACAACAGAATTGAGTCAGCAATCATACTTCTTGTGTTAGAGCTCGTTAAAGGCAAACATAGCCGAAAACTGAAAAAGTGTATAACTCTGCAGTAGTGAAATTTTGGCCATATGCGTAGAAGGATTTTTTTTCATCCGATAGGGTGCTCTATCACCCCTTAAAGGATTTTAAGTGAGCTCGCTAAAACGCTGTATAAAATGAGGAAAGCATTTATTAGGAAAGTAAGTTGCGTTGTTTGCTTTGCATCTCGAAACTGAAAAAAACGCATGTTTGCTCTTCGAATGCTATCGAATTTATCTCAGCGGCACGCACCACGGTGGACTTCTGTGTATTCTCACTAAACTGATTCACCACCCTTAATTCGCTTAGCTGTGGTGTAAGCAGCAAGTGTATTGTTTTTTCTGCGAGCAGCAGAAACACAGCACAAAGCAGAAGCAGAAAGTTTGGTGCATTTCCAAGTAATGGAAAAAAATGAAAATACCCCAATTTAAAAAACCGGACAAAATTCCGGTTTCAAGTTATCGTCTAATCAGGCTTTCTTCAATAAGTAAACTGTTTGAGAGAATCATTATTAATAGGATGATGCCATCTGTCAGATCTGATAGATTTTCTGTCAGAGCAAGTGTGCCTCAAGGTTCAGTATTGGGTTCAGTCCTGTACAACATATTTACCTCAAATCTTCCTGATTTACCTGCAGGATGCACTAAGTCACTGTTCTGCGATGACACAAGCATTTCCGTGAGAGGAAAAAGTCTTCGTGTCATTGGTAGACGGTTGTATAAAATTGAAATTAAATATTTTCTCTTCCTATTTGCAAATATGGAAAATTTCCTCCAATGCTTCTAAATCTCAATTGATAATTTTTGCTTATAAATATCGATGTTATTTCCGCAAGCCAAACAATAAACATGACGAATGACCCTAAAGATTTTTTCTTCTGTTTGGACTTGTCACTGCGTCCAGAGCTTAGATCTATTGTGATATTGCCCAGGTGTTTTCTGTACTCCGCACTTCATATTATTGGCAGTACAGTAAGGTCTTTTTTTACACGAGGGATGCATTCTAAATTTGTATGGAATCGCGTAAAAAAGACTTTTTTTGAGTTACGAATAAAACGAAGAAACCTGTTTTAAAATGTTTAACTTGTTTGAATATGATAGTGGTCAATCTAGAGACCAAAATTCAAAATTTTGAATTTTCAGTATTTACACCAAAAATTGTGAATTTTTTTGAAACCTGTACCTTGTACCGTTTTTGAGTAATTAAGAAAAGCAACTCGCGTGGAAAACCGTGTGAAAGAGACCTTACTGTATTACTATTAAAGTAAGTGATACCATCAATCATATCCGTGCTTGTGCGTAAGTTTTTTACCTTTCCGTTTCAAGCTTACTGCTCTACTATACTGAGCCTCTATCCATCATAACAATATCGCCTAATTACAATTCCCTGTAGAGAACGGACTCTGTAACCTTGCGACTACGGAGCTCCCCTTACCCTAAGGACCAAAACCACCATAAAAAAATAAACACGTAATCAAGATGAATTGGGTAATTTCAAATTGGTCTGCCGATTTGGTCTAATTTACGATACAAAACTTCTTTTCAAAAGAGTACATTGAGAGTATACAAGCAAATGAGTACACGAGATGTTAATATCCAATCATTAATAGAAATTCTAAACTTTGTTTAAAGAATAATCTTTAATTTACAAACAAATTTTCAGACCAGCAATGCTTTATGCTGTACCGATCTGGTCAAGTTGTTGTTTAACAAGAAAGAAAACGCTTCAAAGTGTTCAGTATAAAATTCTGAAAATGAATTTAAAGCGTCCTCCTTGGTTTGTCACCCTCGAATTATATGGACTTACTGGTGTTGAAACATTGGTATTTATGTCAGATAAAATTATTACCAATTTTCGACAAAAATCTTTGCAAACCTCAATTGCTACGATAAGCTCTCTTTATAGTCAATAAGTTAGGAATTAGGTTAGCTGTAAGTTTATTTCCTTTATTTGACAAGAAGGTTTAAATCCCTACGAATGATAAGTCCTTATTGCGGAAGCAATTAACAATTAAAATTACAATTTTTCTAATAGTGTTGAGAAGTCATCATTTGTGATTGGAAACACATACTCATGATTTACTAATATTTATCATAAACACTACTACTACTATCAAATCCACCTTATAGAAAAAAAACTTTGGCGGAAAAAAATTGCTACAAGCAGCGCTCACGCTGGATAAAAGCAATTAAGCAGTTGTTAGGTTTTCGGAAGGAAGAATTTGTACAGCAGCGCGGTTTTATATAGCGACAGCTTAAAACTGAAAAGGAATTTTTATAATTGCAAATTATGTTGTATCGAGTATAAAGTATCAATTAGTAATTCTCACTAACATTTGTCCTTCTTTCGTGAGAAAATCGTTGCTTACCTAGCCTTGTGAAATCAGCACGTTATATAAATCTATTTGTGAGTTTCATTATTTAATTAAACAAAACATAATTTTATTATATATGTACTCACTGTGTGAAAGTTTAACAAAAAAACCTAAATGAATCCACCTAGCGGTCAGACCCAGCCTTTCTCATTCAAACTTTTATTTGTAAAAATAGATTTACATTAACGCTTCAACCCAATAAATGTATATTAACTCATTAGGTTCTAAAATATTGATGTTGTAATCTTTACATATAAAAATGCAAGCCGGTCTGTCTATCTGATCCATATAGGTTCGAAAACTGCCGAACCGATCGACGTGAAAATTTGCATGTAGGGGTTTTTGGTGCCGATAAAGGTTCCTATGATAGTTTGAGACCCCTCGCTCTTCTGACAGGAAGGGGTCCCATACAAATGAAACATAAATTTCTGCACAACTTAAGAACTTACCGAGTGAAGGGAACAAAATTTAGCATGTGGATGTTTTTAGAGGAAACAAATGTGTGCATAATGGTTTGACACCCCTCACTCTTCAATAGGAGAGGGGTTCCATACAAATGAAACACAAATTTCCGCACATCTCGAGAACTAATCAACTGAATGGAACCAAATTTGGCAGGTAAATGTTTTTAGTGGTAAAAAATATGTCCATAATATTTTGACACCACTCCTTCTTTTGAAAGGGAGGGGTGCCATACAAATGAAACACAAATTTCCGTACATCTCGAAAACTAACCGAGTAAATGGAACCAAATTTAGCATGTGCATGTTTTTATGGGTAACAAATATGTCCATAATGGTTCAACACCCCTCCCTCTTCTAGAATGGAGGGGTTCCATACGAATGATACACAAATTTCTGCACATCTCGAGAGCTAACCAACTAAATGAAACTATATTTGGCAGGTAAATGTTTTCAGTGGTAACAAATTTGTTCCATAATCGACCTCAGGCAACATTTTGGATTGTAAGATGACAACTTCCGGTTTCTGGAAAACAGCCAAAATGGCCGATTTCCGCCCAATATAATAATATCCGGATCTAGAATGATACACAGGAGCTAAAATCGTTCGAAATTGCCTTCAAATGCCATTAAGAAATCCAAAATGGCGACTTTCGGTTTCGGAAAAACAGCGACAAACGACAAAATACCACCCAATATGGGTATTTCCGGAACCGTAAAGATGCACTGGAGCCACAAATCGACTTCAGACAACATTTTGAATTGTAAGATGGCAACTTCCGGTTTCTGGAAAACAGCCTGAAATGGACGATTTCTATTTAATATGAGTATCTCCGGAACCAGAAAGATGGACAGAAGCTAAAAATTGATCACAGACACAATCTTGAATTTTAAGATGGTTACTTCCGGTGTCTGGCAAACAGCCGGAAATGACCAAATAACCATTCAATATGAATGTTTTCGGAACCAGATCCCAGAAATTGATTTAACAGGCAATTTTAAAGTCCAAAATGACGACTTTCGGTTTCTGAAAAACAGCCCAAAGTGACCAAATACCACCCTAATAATTGACCTCAGACACTATTTTGAACTGTAGGATGGCAACTTTTGATTTCGGGAACATACTTAAATGACGTAGCATTTTTTCAGGATTTTTAAGACCCCCCTCCCCCCTCGTAGCATTTGGTCACAAAACCTAAACTCCCCTGAAAAAAACGTAGCAATGGATTACCCCCACCCCCTCTCCGCTTCTGAAAAAAACGTACAAAAATACAAGTTTTTTACGCGGTTTTTGATACGCGGATTTTTTACGAGTTTTTTTTTACGCGGATTTTTGAATTTACACTGATTTTTTTATTTTTGTAGATTTATCGGCTTAATCAGTCCGTGTATAGAAGCAAAAACGATTTTTTGTTTCTTAATCCGACAGTTTCGGTGACTTTATTTCACCTTTTTCACGGAGTCTAAAAATATACAATACGTGTAGTTTTCCTTTTTCTGTTACTGTTTTGAGTTTTTTGTATGTGTTTGTACTTACAGAAAAGATTATCGTTTTATTGTTCAGTGTGTTGGTGTCCAACTGATTTTTTAATTAACGCGGATTTTTGAATTAACGCGGTTTTTTAACGCGATACCGCGCTAATTCAAAAACTTTTTCGCGTATTTTCGAATTAACGTGGGTTTGGAACCAGAAACGCTTAAGTGTTTATCTAGTAGAAGACTTAGTCCAAAAAATAACCGACGCCCTCCGAAAGATCCGGAATGACCATCACAGAGGATAATTTTAAATTCTGGTTCTAGAGCGTCTCGGGTTTTTTTAAAGCCCTTCTTGCTGGTTTACTTAACGCGGGTTTTTGAATTATCGTGGTTTTATTTACGCGGATTTTTAAATTAACGCGGTTTTTAACGCGGATTTTCGGGCACCACGCGGATTTTCAAATTAACGCGGTTTTTTAACGAGGTGCGTATCCCCCGCGTAATAAAAACCTGACTGTAGTAACATACATACAAAAAAAATACTTGCAAACAAAACCGTGTCTAATTCAATTTATTTACAGACTCGTGACTGCATCTTCTGCTCCGAAGGGCTTGTGTTTTGGTACAAGGAGTAAAGGTGTTTAAACAACTTAGTATGATCCATGTCTGCAGCAAACACAATAATTTTCACTATTAAAGGCCACAAAAAAGCAACGATTTTTTCATTCAAAACAGATTGTGTGTTTGGAAATCCAAGTGATTGTTTATGTAGCAGAGCTTTAAGAAGATTTCAGAATGCCACAGATAAAAACATTTCGACAGATCTCGCTGCAATACTTTGTGCAATGTTTTAGTGTATTTTTAGTATACATTTTTCCTGCAAAAAAAAAATCAGTTTTTAAAAAATGCTACGTCGATTTTACAAGAACCCCCCTCCCCCTTGTGTCAGCTTGTCACAAAATGATGATATCCCCCCTCCCCCCATAAATGCTACGTCATTTAAGTATGATCCCTTCTGGAAAACAACCAAAAATGGCCGATTCCCGTCTAACATGAGTATCTCCGGATGTAGAATGATACACAGCAGCTGAAATCGACCACAGACCCCATTTTGGATTCTAGGTTGGCGACTTCCGGTTCCTGGGAAACAACCGAAAATGATCGAATAACACCCAATATGGGTGTTTCTTCAACCAGAATGACGCATAGAGGCCAGAAATTATCTTAAATACCATTTTAAAATCCAAAATGGCGACTACCGGTTTGTGAAAAACAGCCTAAAATAAACAAATGCTATCCAATATTAGTATCTCTGGAACCAGAATGATGCAAGGAGCTAACAATTGACGTCAGGCACCATTCAAAATTGCTAAATGACAACTTCTAGGAAACAGTCGAAAATGACCGAATAATACTTAATATGGAAATTTCAGTAATCGAGATGATGCATAGAAACCAAACATTGATCCTGGACACCCTTTTGAATTTTAAGACAACCACTTTTAGATTCTGTTAACCTGTGTTGTTCATCAGTTAACCCTCAGCTAGCCCGCTCATCTGATAATAATATTGATCAAATCGGTTGTGTAGTTTCTGAGATAATGAAGTTTCGTGATTTTCACATTTCGGTACATTACAGACGAAGTTACAGTCCGATTACAGTAAAATTCAATAGGGTGTTTTGAGGCAGCTAGACTTTAAATTTTACACTAATTTTGTGGA
The DNA here is from genome assembly GCF_029784165.1 of Wyeomyia smithii. Taxonomy (NCBI): domain Eukaryota; kingdom Metazoa; phylum Arthropoda; class Insecta; order Diptera; family Culicidae; genus Wyeomyia; species Wyeomyia smithii. Next base: position 87,448,360 of record NC_073695.1, on the reverse strand, counting down.
AATAGGGTCAGCTATCTCTGAGAAAAGTGAGTGAGTCCAAGTAGTCTTCGGAATATGTTCCTTTTCATAGCTGGACTTCACATTTTTAAACATAACAGGCAAAGTAATAGTCCGATTGCAAAACAAATCAACAGGGTCTTATGGGGCAACTGGACCTTCCATTTGACACTGATTTTATGAGAATCGGTCCAGCCATCTCTGAGAAACATGAGTGAGATTAAACAGTCTTCAAAACACGTTTCTTTTCATAACTTTTGAACCACAAGTTCAATCTTCATAAAATTCAAAATTTAAGGGTATTTCAGGTAGCCCGTTCCTTTGAAACTAATTTTGTTCAAATCGGTAGTGTAGTTTTTGAGATCATGATGTTTCATGATTTTTACATTTTGATACATAACCTCTAAACTTAAAATCCGATCACAATAAAATTTAATAGGGTCTTATGGGGCACCAAGACCTTTTATTTACAATTAATTTCATGAAAATCGGTACAGCCATCTCTGAGAAAAGTAAGTGAGAATAAAAATCTGCACATACACACACACACATACATACAGAAAATGCTCAGCTCGTCGAGCTGAGTCGAGTAATATATGCCATTCGGCCCTTTGGAGCACTTTTATACTTTCGGTTTTGCAAGTGATTGCTATACCTTTCTAGGAGAAAGGCAAAAATAATAATAATTGTTTGCAAAACCATCATCGAAAAATTGATACTAGGAAAAAGGAACACGTTTTATATACTCTAGTGTCAATCCAATTCGATCCAAGTTATCTGACAGCTCGTTAGCGATCAGTCGTGAATGTATGACAGCGCAGGTTCTACCGTGCTGCCAGAACAGCAGTATTTTTGTGATAATTATTTAGGTAGCCAATTTCACCTCACTTCACAGTACTTGAGATTGCATATAAATTTCCATTTGCTTATAACTTTTGGGATGAGTAAACCCAAAACCGCTTACACCGTGAGATAAAGACCACGTGTTCAATCACGTGTGTGTATGTTGCATCATTGGGGACAGTGTGCAGTTGATTTCATAAGCCTACACTAAAAAGTTGTCACAGCACAAGTAATGGATGTTCATTTACGCAGGTAACATTTTGAAGCAATACGAAAGAAAAAAGGTTTCTAGTGCGGCTAAACAAACACTGGAGCCACTGGAATTGTTTGACTTTCCGGCCAAAAAATGATAAACAAACTAATGCATCCGTTGTTAACCGAAACGACACTGATTGGTGCTGGAAAAATCTTTTCGATTAGCACCTTTCTCTTTGGTCTTTGGCCTGTTATCCCCACGCCCTTTCCGTCACAGTTCCGAGTACCCATTTCTAGTGCTACTGAGTACTCGGAAGCTAAACAGATAGTAGAAAAAAAGCAGCTTCGTCAAAAGGCTAAACGAGACTACGCGCCATATTCTCAAAATGCCGGTAAAAACTCGACCTAATCCACCTAATGACAGACAACAACGGTTTTAAATGCTAATTTTTATACCAATCATTTCAATTTCTTTTTATTGTTAAAATTGTATGTTTAGCGACTTTATAACGGGTAGGCATTTTCCGAGTGATTCTAATACTTTTCTACATATATCGCAAAGATAAAATGACGTTCTCAAGGAAACAACCTCCACCACCTCTTCGATGCAATCTGTCCAATTTGCGTATCTGCGTAAATAGGTAAAGTAAATGAAGCCATGCTTATCTCTAGCACCCGGCTCAGAGTGCCCGAGCACGAAGGGCTCCGAAGGTAGCAGCATAACAGCATAAAGTTCTTCGTCGGCTGTTCATTGTATTTCTTTTTCACTTCTCCTGTTCATTTTTATTTCTCGCTCACCTTTCTTCGTTTGAATCTTGCGAAGAATTCTTCAACATGAATCTAGTGCAAAGTGTCGACTAGAGTGAGGCGAGTTCTGACCGGTTCCGAAAGCAGTTGAAACCACCGTGAACTGATATGAAGGTGCGAATGTGTCAATACATAGCGAAGGGGCGCGTGCGGATGCACAGGGGAAAGCAGACAGAGCATCCTTTCGTTGTCTGCAAGGCGCCGGCCGCCCTTCAGCATGTGAGGTGCTGTGGTTACTGCAACGGTAAAGATATGTATTACTTTCAACGTAGGTTGTTCCCCTAGTGGCACCGTGACTGCAATTTTGAATGAATGTATCGACAGGGGAATAATCCAACGAAGTTGGATGGCTCGATCCAGCAGGTAAATGAAAGTTGGACGTCGAAAATTACTTGCAATTCCAGCAACGAACGTGCCCGGGACGGGGCAGCAGACGGTGGTCTCGGAAGTAGGTTTATTTAGTTGTTAAACTATCGACAAGATGCAATCCGAGCTATGTTCACCCAGGTATGAGATACAATCTGACAAAGTATGTACTACATGACTTGCAATTAATCAGCGAACGCACGGTGATTGCATTCTCAGAAGGGAAATCCAATGGGCTCTGAATGGCGTTGATTAGTGCTTGCCACTGAAGTGTGCAGTCTTGTTTACAGATAACGTCTATTTCATGTACCGGCATTCTGCTTTTACCTATCAATGTCGAGTCAGTTAAAATCTATAGGAATTTTATTTTGTTTAACTATTGAATGCACGTACTGTTGACACGTTATACTGTGTACAATCGAATTATCTTTCGAAACGCATCGACATTCAACTTTCGAGAGAGGGAACTAATTTGAGGTCTCAGTTTTCTTGATACTATGGATTTATAGATAAGTTTCAGTAAACAAAGCTGGTATTAATAAAGGTGGGTAACATTAAAACTGTGATAATCTAGTTTTAGGTCTATTCTAAAAGAAAGCTTGAGAAGGCTCGAATGGTTTAAAGTACTGTAACGTCTCAGAATTGTACACGCTTGATAACATTTCCTAAATTTCCTAAAGATATCGTAAGCTTTCCAAACTGTACTGAATTGTGCCTTGGGAGAGACTGTTAGTATCAGTAGCGTTGCGCTTTGTCCTTTGCACCAACAGTTTGCTACGAAGTCTGTGTCAAATACAAAGAACAGCACGAGCCATTTTGGCTCTAATTCTGGATAAGCAGAATAAGATAATTAGAGTTTTTTGTTTAAAAAGGAATTATTCAAACGAAGGGTCACGCTCTTAAGAATATAGATAATGCAATAAAGTTGCCTTACAAATGTGTAATGCACGAAAGAGTTAGAGAAATCAAGATTTTGATGAACTTGACAGTATCTGTGTCAGGTGGAAGTTAACTTCCCCGTGGCGCCTCTCGATCCATCCGGCTTTCTCAGGGATGAGTCAGTGCGTCCATCTGCTTTTGGTGGAGTTGGACCATTCTCGCTGCCACCTTGGTCAAAGCATTCTACATCCTCTTTGACGATGATGCTAATAGGCATCATGTGAGCCAGGACGCATATTGTCTCGTATGACACGGTTCGATACATGAGCCTTAGGTGCTTTTCAGTTTTCCGCGATAACTGCAAGTACCCAACGCTTTCGACCACACCCTTCCGCCATACCTGAGTGTGAACGTTGCCACGCTTTCGCCTGCTGCTAAATCCCGCCGAGCTATTTGACATCATGCGCGATTATGCCGCTATATTAGTAAAAGCTTTCTTGCAGGCATAGTCGACGTTACTCCCAAATGCGAGCTTGTCGTTGACCACCGGCACTAATTGCCACCCTATGTCCCGATTTACGGTTGTTCACTACGATGACCTCTGTCTTATAATGCGCTAACTCAAGTTTCCTGGAGTGCATCCAATCCTCAACTACGTGTATGGACCGCGGCTTTCAACTCGACCTCGCTGACTGACTCACCGTAGACTTCTAGAATTATGTCGTCTGCAAAGCCCACAATCACCGCTTCCAGTGGAAGCTTAACCTTCAGCAAACCGTCATACATGGTATTCCACAATACCAGACCCACGATGGAACTTTGCGTTACTCCTGCGGTAATCGGTAATGCGGTGTTGTAGACCAGCACTTCATTCTGAAAGTAACTTTCCAGAATCTTTTTCAGTGGCACCGGCACTCTAAGACTCCGAAGCGCATAGGCTATAGTGATGCAGCTGGCGCTATTTGAACGCATTTTTTGCGTCTAGCGTGACAATTGCACAATGCCCCATCTTTTACACTGGAGTGTTACAAGACGACGGAGAAAATAGCATCCACCGTGGACCTACCTCTACGGAAGCCGAATTAGTTGCTTCACAGACCTGTTTTCTCAGAAGTCTGTTGGGGATTACACTCTCAAGCACGTTGCCTGCTGTGTCTATCAGATTGGTCTATATGCCGATTGGTCACCTGATGGTTTCCCGGCCTTCGGCAGGAGTACCAGTCTCTGTCGTGTTCACTTATCTGGAAAGAGGTAGTCGTCTAAGCATTTTTGCATGACCGCCCTGAACAACCCAGGGACATCCATCTTAACGGCCAGGTTCGGGATTCCGATTGTTCCCGGTGCCTTTGTTCACCTTCATGGAGTTTGCGATCACAATGAATTCACGACGGACGATATTGTTCTCGAAAGCTGAGCGCTATCACAACGCCAGCTGCACTAGACAAAAAAGGACCACCCAATTGGAGCGACAGGTCCATTGGTTGTATATTTTCGACCCAAACAAGACCGAAATCGAAATCCCTGAACATTATTCAAATTTCTGAAGACCTGAAAATGCGCATATTTGAAGGTCAAACAAAACAAGCTTCGTGTTGTGATCAATCGCCTGAAACAATGTTAGCGCTTGTCCAGAGCTCTTTACACGCGAGTAACACGCGAGACGTGCAGTACTCTTAAAGATCGTTCAAAGCGCTCTTACGCTAATATGCTTCAGAAGAATACGTTCACTACTATTATAACATCGTAACTCTTTTTATTTATTTATTTATTTATTTCGTCAAACTTATGTAAACTACATTTAAATACAGATAGTTTCAATGTTTTACTGGTTTGCATTATCCTTAATACTCAATTGCGTTTTTATTTGATTTCTGGACATTGCTGTGTTGATCACTTTCCTATAATAGTTATAAATACGCATCATGCGATTAATTTTCGCATAGTTTGTTCTGAATGTTTTTATAAAAAAAATTTCGGGTTCTAGAATTCCGACCTCATTTTCGTCTTACATAGGTGAAGTATAATAATTTTATAATATATGGATCCAGAAAATTGTGTCTTAAGCGTTTTATAAAACCTAGTGTGCTGTTTGCCTCGTTTATAATTGTGTTGTAATGTTCTATGAATGTTAGCTTAGAGTCCAAATTTACTCCTGAGTCCCTTACTATTTTGCATTTTTCTAAAATTTGGTTTCCTAAAAACATGTCTTGAGATGGAGAGCTTAGCTTTTCTACCGATCTTCTGTATTCAGATGGAACCGACTCTGACGATTCAGCAGCGATAATATTTCACGCCAATCCTGGGGCAGCTAGAAAAAGAAAAAATACCTTCTCTCCTAAAAGTCCTAGAAAGGGTAAAAAATTTCCAAGAAAGTCAACTTTGATGTAACAGCGCAAAAAATAATGCAAAAAAAAATCCAACATAATTTCAAACAATATATTTCGAGGAGATCTCCATGAAACTTTTTTATCTTGATTCAATTTTTTCTCAAACATTACTAATTTTTCTGTGTTTTGTACGTACTTGGGAGTGGCCCCTTCCACACGTAATATTCGTTTTGCAGTCAATTTCATTTTTTTTTCAACAGCAATATATTGATGCCTCAAAGCGCAGACTACTGGTTGCACGCCAATCTATTTTGAGTTCAAATCAATTCTATATTCTTCTTTGTACACCAACCATTAAAACCTGCCTGCAGAAGTCAACAATTATTTTCTCTCCAATTCAATTAAAATAATTCGTGTGATAAAAAATATGAATTCTGAGAATATTGAAGAAAGAGTACACAAAAAATTTCAAGTCTATCTCAACTAATGTGTCTCCTCATTGCACATATTTTTTGCTCTAATTTCGCACAGCGAATGTGTAAAATGCATAACACAACATATATAAGCAAGGTTGCATATTCAATTTCGGGGTGTCAATTCCATTCAATTTGCCGCGTGCTGATAGCTCGCTCCACAAGTATAATTTTTTAACTTGATGTACGACAAACTTGTAGTCCTAAAGTAATACAACAAGTTTGTTGAAGAAAGCAATGCTCTAACTCTTGTGCCTAAAGTGTGAGAGCCCATATACAGCGGAATGTTCAGCCAATATTCGCGGTGAAAACGAAAAAACGTGGTTCATTTTCATGAGCCGATTTATATGAACTACTTGCCCATCCCTTACAACACTTTACAGTAGCAGCCTTCTGAAAAACATTACCGATACCAGTACAAATTAATATGACGGTAATAACAGCCGCCTAACTAATACATTAAAAAGGGGTAGTATGGAATACGGGATTAAAAAACAGCGGTTTGGCGCGCTCTTATCACTCACCTTCAATACGGGTTGCATTGTAGCAGAGATATAAGTGCAGAAAAGTATTACAGCAGAGAAAATAGGAAAAAATGTAAGAGATTAGGTTTTTTCCAAGAATCGACTTTCCGAATTTCGTTCAGCGGTAGATCTCGAAAATTACGCCTTCTCGAAAAAAGCCCTCATGACAAGTTCAATCGTACTTTACCAAAACCAGGGATAGTCAAAAAGTTCCATTGTCACAAATAGACAGACATTTGATGTAATCTTGCGCATGGTCTGAAATAGTATATTTTCCTGACATTCCTTCGCTGGAATAAAGTCCTGATACTAGACACCTAGTTTCCCGTGTAAGAAACAACGACGATGGCATGGCAGCGAAATAAGTAGGCAACAACTAAAAAAAGTTTTTTTCTTGGTAATTTTGGTGACAACGACAATGCCAAGAATCAAAAAGCTGAAAAGGACATTGAGTAAAATCGAAAGAGAATTGTTTCTCTTCGGTTTTCCAATTAAATCAATCTAAAAACAGATTTATTTCCGGACGGTCGACAAGTTCCTGGCAAAGGTACAGAAGCTAATGTTGGCCTTTGCAATCCAACTTCCGGAAGTCGTGTCTCAAAATGGTCAACGTTTTTTTTGACCAATGAAAAAATAAGGCATGCAATTCTCGATTTATTTTGAGATCATTTGGATATCTGTTCTTCAATCATGGGCTCGGAGAGGGGTTTGAACCCAGACCACTTCCTCTCCTTCCCCCTCCTTGATTATTCCACTAAGCTGACGCGATATTTATCTAAAGCGTTGAAATTCATAAAAGCTTTCCTAAAAACTAAATAAAATTACTAAATTTATCATTTACCGTACACGAAAAATCGCACAAAAGCAAAAAATTCCACAAAAAAATAGAATTCTCACAAAAAACGTTACACAAAAACAGGTGTCACTGTACATTCAAACATCGTTGTAGTAAAATATATAATCATAATCACATTTGACAACACTAGCTAACTTAAATGGCGTCGGATATCGCTTTTCAATTTCTAGCATTTTAGAGTTTTCCATAGTTTTTCACAGCTCACCAGAAACCAGAAGTTACCAAAAAATTGAAAAAATGGCGTTCCTGTCCGAGTTCTTTGATATGCCGCAAGCTAGGTTTAGGAACCAATCCCGGAACCGATTCCCGGAACTCGGCTAGTAGTGGCCAAAATACGTCCAAGTGGCCAAATACCGATCGCCAACAGTGTTTTTGGCAAAAACTTAAAGTTTGATATGTCGCAAGCCAGGTTTCGATACCGTTTTCAATCTAACCTGTCTCTCTGGAATCCGAAACAAAGAAAAATTTCGAAATGGCCCTTACAGTCCCAGACACTATGACAAATTTGTGATCTTTTAAAAAAGGATCGATTCAAATTTGGTTTGGATATTGCGGAATGGCAGGTAAAATAATTTTCATTTTTTTTGGCTCTGACGGTACGCAAGTGTTGAAAAAGCTTTTTTTGCGATAAATGTTCACAAATTAACCGTGCATATATCGTTGAGCTTGTGCTATGCGCTATGACAAGGCTAGTTTCACTGGACAAAAAAAGAAAAAAAAGAAGGTAAACACTCCACTCAGATGGAACGACAGGTCCATTGGCTGTATATTTTCGACCCAAACAAGACCAAAATCGAAACAACTGGATATTATTCAAATTAATGCAGACCAATAATTTCTTAAATTACCGAGCAAAAGCTTAAAAATACCAAGCAAGCTTCGTGTTTTTATTAATGATCCGAGACAGGCCAATGATATAACTTGTTAACAGCTGAAACCGACTCTAACGATTCACGAGCGGAAACTTTTTATGCCAATTTAGAGAGTTAAAAAAGTATAAAATTATTTTCTCTCCTAAATTTCCCAGGGAGGTTCCAAGTTGAAGTGGAAACCAAAACCAAAATTTGGCCTTCATTAGGCGATTGTGAAATTGCTTTTAAAGAAGCTTTTTTGTGATAAAATTAACAGTGCATATATCTTTGTGCTTTCGATGTTGATTTTCTAGGCTGGTCACGCAATGATTTATTTTGGACTGCGTTCTTATATACATTTTATTATTTTTACGTAAGCATTCGTTGTTAACGATACATGTAGAATTACCGGTGTTGCATAGCTCCAAACTATCCTAATAATTGTTTCGAAGCTTTAAATCCCACCACGGTTTTGTTCACAATGTTGCAAAATAACTGGCGCATTTTCCCCAGCTTTTTTTTTCTTCTTTTCATTAAAGTCCAATCCACTTAATAGAACACGACACACAACTCTCAACCTATTTATTACCGATGATGCTTGCTTCCTGACGCGCGCAATCCAGCCCCGTACTGCTACCCGATGGGAATATCGATTCCCAGCATTCGGAGCACTACTCTCTTACTCAACTTTTATTTTTAGCCTTCCGCAAACTATATACACTATGTATACCGTTCGATTGTTACTTTCGCACAGTTCTCCACTCTCCAAAGTCGTCACCGTCGCCGGCGTCGTTGCCACATGACCGTAATCATCATCCCGTACCGTAAACGGTGGCGGTGGTGGCGGCGACGACAGTCAGCAGCTACTCGTGTTACATCTCTAGCAAAGGGCAACGAACGCTTTACTAGATAGATGGTTGCCATCGACGGAATCCTTCATTCCTCAGTACCGTTCCCTCCAGGACTCGGTGTACCGGGCCCGCTTCTACGACTCGGAGAGAAAAGTCAGAAAAACCGGCACTAGGCTTCCCTCCGGTGTGCCATGAATATTCCAAGCTGCAGCGCATTTTCAGCAGCAGCAGCAGCACTGGTTGACTTACCGGCGACGCTTCGCTAGCCGTTTGGCATGGAATCTGCAAAATTTCACACATGTTCGCCGTACGTAACGTGAGCATGGAAATTCGTTCTAGTCTGGCATTGGTATGGTCCTTAGCCGCGGGCGACGGAAAAGTATCGCAATTCACGGCGTTCTAGTTACAATGAAGGATTCTAAAGCCTTTCTGGGCGAACTCAATCAGCAGCAGACATGCTGCAACTTTTTTTCTGCACACGTGTAGCTTCTCTCGTCCACAATTTTTTTCACGATCCGATGAACTCACGTGCCCTTTCCGCTGTGTTCTGTAAGCTGTTTGACTTTTTCCACGTTCAATACCACGATCGACGGGGAATCTGTAAACGGCGTTAGAAGGAATCCTGAAACGACGTTCATGGGTAGCTCCGTAATCCGATACGGGTAACTATCATCTGTAGTAGGTACATCCTTTAAAGATGAACGATAAACTGATTGAATCAATTAGATAGCGTGAAACTTAAAGCGGAATATTCAATCTCGGTTGAGAAACTCGTTGAACCCGAAACTACCCTTATACGGGACCTTTTAAGGGTAGAAGCTTCTTAGGTTTGTTTATTACCAATTCAGCCTGCACCTGAGGCGATCCATTGGCCGTATTCGAGCGCCGGCCTGCGTCATTTCGCAGAAGTTTTTCATTCTCACTGTGCCAAATCGATGCCGATGGCGACCGGGACGGGGACGGGAATAGACTGCATAAATAAATATAAAAATCGACAAGCACCCTCCGTCCTGATTTTTTGATTAGATACCGTCGGGTTTTCGTTATTTTTCCAGGCCTGCCTGCGGGGCGAAAAGTAGGTTAAGGCTGCCGTTGATGTACGCTGCTGCTGCTGCTGCTGCTGCGGAGAAAGCATATCCGTAGTGTTAAGTTTCGCAAGTGGTGATTTTTTTGCGTCCAAAATGCCTTTTCTGTTTATCTCATTTAAAAGAGAGAAAAAAAACAACATTTTTTCGTCGTCGAATTCAACGGTTATGCGTATGCGGCACCGCCAAGACAGTCAACCCGCAGGCTGTGTAAACAAGATGAATAGACTCCTATAGAGCCCTTCAGGCAATCGGCAGCAGTGTGTTGGTGAACGGCGAGAAGCATTAAATCTGTCCTGGATGTGCTCGTGGGAGACACATTCTCCACTGTTGTGAGATGATACAATAGCCTTTATTGAATAACGAATTGAAAAGTCAGGGTGAAATATAATATTCTACTTTTTGCTGCTGCCGCTGTTGTTATCGCTGTTGATGCTTTTACTGCTGGATGCCTATTTCGCTGCTGCCGTCTTCCCGGGCTCTTCTCGGTTCGAGCTGCAGGATATAGCGCGCTGTGAGAAGAGATCTTGTTTGTTAACAAAAAGAGGCGTATGGTGCGGGAAGGCTGTGCTGTGACAGAACCAGAGGGTACGAGCGAGAGCCATCAACCGGATGATTACCCGTGCGAAGAGACCCATTGGAACGATGCTTTATGAGGATATAGTTTATTTTCTCCGTTTTCACCGCCGCCGCATGGCAGTAGGTGACATACGCGGTGAAGCTGATACAAGAGCGCTTAGAAAGAGGCTACCCATAGCGAAGCTCGACCCTGCCGTACGTACGCTGTGAATGGCTCAGGCTAGTGTCACTTGCAAGTTGTTTTCGTCCGTAAGTGGTTCTCCGATTCGGTTTGAATAGCTTTCCTTTAGCAATAATTCAAATTCGCCGTGACCGCCGAGGGAAATCGTTCTGCAGAAAGGGCGACCGAATGGCACAATGGATGAGAAATTTGTTCTGAGAGGTTATTATCGCATTATAAAATCAATAAATTCAGAGCAAAGCGCGATTTTTAAATTGCTATACGCTTGATGCCAAATGTATATTTTTTTTTCTTCATCTATATATTTTTTGTATGTTAATAGAAATGATTTGAAATCTTTTGTACCATTCTACCAGCTTTGAGTTTTCAATGTGAATATCTTGCATAATTTATTTAATTCGGAATGTCTACTACTGGCAGAAAGAATCCGAGGATATTAAATATTAGAAAAATATTACGCCACTGTCGCTTTATATTTCGCATAGGAGGGTAGTTTCTGGAAAAAAATAACGTTATCTGTATTTTATCACCGTCGTTCACTGTTGTGCCAGATGGAATCGTTTCGAAGTTTTTAAATTAATTTATTTCATCAATCAATCATCCGCAGACTTAATTGTTACCAACGTGCTATGACTAGAAAAAAAAACAACGGCTCTGGCCATAGCTGTTTATTTAGTTTTTTCGACCTACAAACTATACATAACACTTTGTTACAAATGAAATACTACAAGGTATACAGCCCTAGAGGTTGTATGAAATGGTGACGTAGGACTAAATCTATGCTGATGTAGGACTAATTATATGCTGCGATAAACTGTTCAAAGGCAACGCTACCGTTTTTATTTGATGGTTGGTATTGTAAAACTAACGATGCATGCAAAGGTTGGTCTGTTTTTGGCTTTCTCAGTCTTCATGAAGAAAATACACGACAATCTAGCAAAATTGCCCGACGTTTCGGCCGTTTTGGTGGCTGTATTCAACGTAAAAAGTTACTAACAGCCGTGATAATTCGATGGTTAACCTCGGGGGCAAAACATCCATGATGGAGCACATCATCAAGCACCAACACATGTTCGACCTCACCAAGGTAGAAATAATAGATAGAAGCAGGCACACATGGGCACTACCAATCCTAGAAATGTGTCATATTGCCAATACAGACAACACAGTTAATCACCGAACTGATATCGATGGCATCAACACTGCTTACGCTGGAATACTACACACTATCAAAAACTACACCCGCCGCAAAAGCAATACTCAACACCAACAAACCACCCCTAGTAGCTCACCGCAATGATCAATACCCGCATAATCTGAGCACCATTTCAAATCGATCGTTAATGTACTATACAGCCAATTTCCAAGTGACCAAAGTTCGCAGTTTTCTGATGAATAAACCGAGTAAAAGTTCATTGCAGTCGAAGCAAAAACCAAACCACCAAAATACAAGACTTCCGACCGTTGGAAACCAACTTTTAAGACAAATACGACACAACTAAAGTGAGTGACTATCTATGTTTTTATACTCTATTAGTAACTTTTAGTAACTTTTTACGTTGAATACAGTTTTCCCTTGAAAAAGGCCACCAAAACGGCCGAAACGTCGGGCAATTTTGCTAGATTGTCGTATATTTTCTTCATAAAGACTGAGAAAGCCAAAAACAGACCAACCTTTGCATAACCATTTCCAGTCGTTAACATAAAAATAACGATGCATGAATACATGAAAATTTTACACTAGTAGTAGTTGCGAAAAATCTCATAACTCTCATCTTCAAGCATCTATAGCTCTGATAAGAACCGATTCCATAATCTTCAGCTCGAAATGTGTGCTAAAGAGCGCTGATGACGGCACCACCACCGGTAGTATTGAATATTTTGTTGGCCGCGCATAAAATTTGCTCTCCGCTGTGCCCTCCAGCAGCTGTGCCAGCAAAATATCCTGCAGCGTACGATGGTAACTGTTGCTGCCGTGTGCAAAATAAAGGTAACATGCTCCGCGGTGCCAGGAAGTTGACTCGTATGCAGCTCTCGTTTCCAATGTCGCGTACCTCTTACAGCTATACTCCACTCGCTGTTGTGTGACAAACTTTTTTTTTTTTGACTTAATGTTCAATGTATTTCTGATTTGTTAATTGGTAATTTACAATAATTTTACAATGCAAGTGTTTTGCTTCAATGCATTTCAACTTTGATTTTCCCCAATTTTTTTGTTTTGTTGCTCATTTGACATATATTTTAATTATAGTTTTAATTGTTTTTGATGTTTGAACATCAGGATTTAATTATTTAAAAATATTCTACCTACTTAACCTACTTATTCTACTATTTACAAACTTAACCTAAAGTTTGCGGATAATGGCGTGTTCGGAGATGGTGCACCTCCCTCCATATTTCGTGCAGTACCGGTCGAATTGCACTGCCAAGGTTTCCAGGTTCGCGAGCTCGTGTACCTCGCTTGTTTTTGTCCAGGGGGGAAGGTTTAAGATCATTTTTTAAAATATTGTTATGGACGCGCTGGAGCCTCAGCCTGTGTGCCCGGGCACAGTCCTTCCAAACTGGTACTGCGTATTCCAACGTGGGGTAAATGATCTGTCTGTAGACAGCCATCTTATTCTTCAGACACAATTTCGAATTCCTGCAAATCAGGGGGCACAATGCCCTGATGAGGATGCTGCATTTCGTAACTGTCTTATCGACATGTGCCCGAAAAATCAGATGACTGTCCAGAGACAGACCAAGATAGACCACTACGTTGGACCACTCTATAAAGGAGCCACCGAACCGTATCCTGCAAAAGTCAGCAGGAACAAGCCTGGACAATCTCGAATGTGGGAACAAAATGACCTGGGTCTTGGCCACATTGATCACAATTTTCCAGCTAGTATAGTACTCATTCAGAGCATCCAGGCCTCCTTGCAGTTTGCGTGTCAGAGCGCGGATGACCTTTGTACATGATAGCGGTATCATCCGCAAATTGTGACAACACTCCACCTCCCGGGAGAGGTGGGATGTCCGATGTGTAAATGTTATACAGGAGTGGTCTCAAGATACTACCTTGGGGCACTCCTGCATCGATGTTTAGTTGCTCTGAGCAGACATTGTGCAAGGAAAGGCTCTGTCCGAGAGATAGCTTTTGATGAAATTGATCAAGTATAACGGAAAATTGTGTCGATGCAGCTTGTACACCAGGCCATCATGCCACATATTGTCAAAAGCCTTTTCAATGTCCAAGAGCGCCATTGCTGTCGTCTTGGACACCGACTTGTTCCGCTGAATGATGTTCGTAACTCGATTGAGCTGATGGATGGTGGACCTGCCCTTGCGGAAACCAAACTGTTCCTCAGGGAGGACACCATTCTCATCGGTGAATGAAAGCAGGCGGCTCTGGATCGACTTTTCAAACAGCTTGGAGAGGGCAGAGAGTAGGCTGATTGGACGATAGCTCTTAGGAATAGAAGGATCTTTCCCCGGCTTCAGTACTGGGATGACTTTAGCTAACTTCCACATTGAAGGGAAGTAGCCAAGCTCCCAGCACCGGTTGAAAACACGTGCTACAAAAGCAAATGAGCCGTGACTCAGGTGCTTGAGCTCGATGTTAAATGTGTTATCAAAGCCGGGGGCCTTCATATTCCTAGATCTCCTCGCTAGATCGATGAGCTCATCCGCCGTAAGTCGTGCTTCCTCTGGGACCAAACTGTTCGAATTGTCGACCATGGCAACTCCCTCAGAAACAGCCAGCTCGAAAGGGCTGACGATGTTTCGCCCCAAATTGTGTGACGACACGAACTGCTGCCCCAGCGCGTTTGCCTTTTCAACAGGTGTTATGAGTAGTTCATCCTCCCCGGACGGAACAAGCGGAGGGATGGGTTTAGGTCTCTTTTTCAAAATTTTGGTTAGAGACCAAAAAGGATTTGAGTTTGGTGGAATCTAGCGGAGCTTTTGGCCAAACTCGCGGTTCCGCAAATCTTGAATGCGTTCCTGGATAACCATGATCAGTCGGTTGCTCATGGTCTTCTTGGATCGGTCACCAGTACGTTGGTACTGGGGCCGATAGATGTTGCGCAACCTTATGATGTGTTTAGTGGTGCTGTCGATATGGAGGGCGGTACTCACCTGAGTTTGCTGTACTGGGACCGCCGAGTCACGTGCGACGGCAATTGCACGCTGGCTTGTGTCCAACGCCTGGTCGATCTCCGCTGGAGTGTTCAAGGGGTGGTCGGTGTTGGTGTTCTCGTCGACGATACGCTGAAACTGGACCCAGTCGGCGCGATGGTAATCTCGCCTGGGCTGATTGGCCACTGTCTCAGCAGTGGCACCTAAGGTCAGCACCACCGGATAGTGGTCCGACGAAAGCTCCTCGAACACCACTGGAACCTCGAAGATTGCCATGTTGGACAGGAATATGTCCAGGACAGAGTGAACCCCGGACTGGGAGATTCTGGAAGGGCACTCCGGTGCCAAGATGTTGTAGTGCCCGGTCTCAAGGTCTTCCGCCAGGATGATGCCATTCCTGTTTTGTCTTCGGTTGCCCCACACCTCGTGCCGAGCGTTCAGGTCTCCAGCAATGATGTACTTCGCCCGCCGCCGAGTCAGCTTGGCCAGATCGTTTCGTAGTTGCGCAGCGGTACCGTCTCGGGGGGTGGTTTGCTTGGGACAGTACGCTACGATGATGATTATTGGGCCGAGGGAGGTTTCGACTTCAACCCCGATGGCTTCGAGAGTCTTAAGCTGGAAATTCGGCAGCAGGCGACGCTTGATGTTGTTCCTCACAGCAATGGCAACTCCTCCACCCCCGGCACTGATCCTGTCTAGTCGTACCAGCTGGAAACCCGGAAGGAGGATGTTGACTTCCGGCTTCAGATGAGTCTCCGTAATGACGGCAATATCGACCTCCTTCTCGCCAAGGAAATCGAGAAGCTCAACGTGTTTGTTCCTTAGAGAACAAGCATTTCAATTCGCAAAAACGAAGGGCTTATGGTCCATTGTTGGAGATTAGGGCGACGATTGCAGCAAGCTGCTGGCTGCGGGTTTCATATTTACGCTGGATTTCGAATGCAGCGGAGATGATTTTGACTAGTTCATCTGTTGATAGTGGAGGGTCGTCTTCAGTAGAACCAGCAAACGTCCCAGAAGTAACGCCAGCGTATGACAATCCGGGAATCGGGGTGGGTCCTTGGTTTGAGAGAGCAGCAGCGGCGGCGAGACGGGGCTGCGCAGAAAATTTCGCAGCAGGCGTGCTACGATTCGGTTGACTGCTATTCGGGAGCGGAAGCGGCTCCCACACGGGGACCACATGTCTGGTCCGGATCGGTGGAAACTGATATAGTGTATGAGCCGAAGGAGACTTTGACGTCCGTTCTGATTGGCTGTTGACGCTGCCTTACGAATGCGAATAAATTCCGCACGCTTCGGGCAGCTACGCTACGGCTGGTGGCACGATGGTTTTGGTCACAGTTCACGCATTTAGGCTCGGAGTCATCAGGTTGAAGGCAGGTCGAAGAGCGATGCGCCCCAGCACACTTGTCACAACGCGGAATCATTTTGCAGTTTCGTGTACCATGGCCGAACCACAAAAAGATGGTACACTGGGTTACGTCACGGTGTTGAGGATGATACGGTTCCTACTGGATGATGGTATGGAACAGATGTTTGATGTTACGCAGTGCACCGAGAGTCGTGCTTCTCTTAGTGAAGTGTACTAAAAACAGCTCATCTCGGTAGGGGTCGTCCTTGACGGTTTGGGATCGACGATTCATCGGGGATACCGCTTCCACTTTAAAGCCAACCTGCTCAAGCTCGGTTTTCACTGTCGATGCAGCCAAAGCTGGCAAACTTCGTAGTACCACTTTCATTGGCTTCGTTGCTGGGTTGTCGTGCGTGTAGTAGGGCACCTGGTGCGTGGCTAGTAGATCGCTCACTCTGTTGTACTCCTCCATGTTGGAGCACAGGATTTTGGTGCCTTTGCTACATTTTTTGTAGAGAGGCTCAAACGATAAATTGGCAAGCTCCGCTTGTAGCTTTAGCATGTCCCGGAGGGGGGTAAATAGCGGGGGGACTCGCTCTTTTTTAGCGATGGGCTCGCTGGTACCATTTTCTACCGGCAGCAGTGCAAACTTGTTTTTTTGCAGCAGCCGATTCGATTCTGGGTCCGACGAACCGGGGGGCAAAGCCTGCTTGCGTTTGTGTTTCGAACCGGTGGATGTTGTTGCAGCAGATGAATTTTGGCTGTCCATTGTCTTCTTCTTCTTCTTCGTCACTTGGTGAAAACCATCGGTCGACTGCTCCGCGCAGTCACTGTCGGTTATATCGTCTTATGTAACAGGAAAGAGCGGCTTGTTGCCAACCATGGAAGTACCCTTGGCGAGATCCAGAAAATACTCCAAGGTACTCGACGGGAAATCCAACGCGAAAAGAAACTTGCAAAATAGAATACGGGGAACGTACAAAGCAGCGCAAAAGTATAACGACTATACTGCTCAACACGCTAGCAAAGAATGTGTGTGTGACAAACTAGACTGAAGCTGAATTTTCTACACGCAATCTTTTGTATCGAGTTCAGCCGAGATTTTTGCCATTAAGTCGTGGCCACACAGCTTGGAGAAAGAGGAACAAACCAAAACACTTTGTTGAGTCAGAATATGTAGGCAGTGGAATTTATTTCGTCCATGTTATTGTTATCTGTGCTCGGGAAGCAAGCCAATAACGAGGAAAATATATGGGAAAGCTTGATCTTGGAACTTTTCACCTTTTTCCACCATTAAGCAGTAAAGCAACAATGTTGAACATTATATCAAAAAATTGTTACACATTTTATTCATCCAACGAAATATAAATGACTAAGATGCATTAAGTCGTTCGCTCGCTATAATCGTTTGAAATCTGACCCAACATTTGCCAGTTTCATTTTCAAGTTCACAAAGTGTAACCTAGTATAGAAAACAAAGACGTAGTCCTACGTCAAAAAAGCAAGAGCTTCTGAAGTGATCTAGTGTATGTTGTAGGTCTTGTTGAGTGTAACATTCGCTCATACTAGAAATTTTCGTAACACCCCCAAATCTAATTTGTTTAATTCAGTCATTTATTAACCGATGTTCAATATTTTAGCATTTTTAAAAAGGAGACAGTCGTATCCCTTTATAGAGTACACTACCGGTAAAAAGTTTGGAATCGCTTTACTGAGTATTGCAACACCCAGTTCGAGAATGTCGCTATAGCGAGATTTGTCGTTATGAAAAATGTCGTTTTAGAGGGATTCAACTGTAGTGCTTTCAAAATGTATACAGGTTTGTACTAATATCAATGAAACATGTTGAGTTATTTGAGTTTAAATCTAATTTTTTAGATTTTCACACCCAATTTTCCCACTTTGTTTGAAATTTTCCGTCTATTTTGTAAGAAAAATACTAAAATTTTGAAAGTATACTCAATGATGAATCAAATGGAAGTCGTTGTGTGGAAATCGATTGATATTTGGCTAAGTTAGGGTATCGGCTCTATTATCGTCAGGTTTTACCTATTCTCGTCCAGGAGGTAAATAATGTCTAAAATCGTTAATTTCTTGCATGATGGTTCTTCATAATGCAGAGCATCTTTTTGCAAAATTCTAGTTCTCTTGACATCTTTAACCCCCCGGACGATAATAGGTAAAACCTGACGATAATTAAGCCGAAACCCTATACATTTTTTACGAAAACCAGAATTTTTGACTTCCTTCGCACAATTACAACTTTTGATGTGACTTAGTGTAGGTTGTAACTTCAGTCAAGTGTTGCTTGCGCATTTACTTGAAGTTTTTCAATTACTCCAAAGTTTCAAGTTACTATCGAAACACAGTTTTTAGAGATTAACTCACACTTATATGTTTAACTCGGTTAATCTTCAACCGATTTTTTTATATTTTGACTGTTTTGGCAAGATGAAAAATGGAACTTTCGAAATAGTTGCAAGATGATTGTTTGTTTAAATGACAATTCTCTATAAAATAAAAGCCACTAATCTCGACTCATTTAGAATTGAATTACACTTATGCTCTGGGATTCGGAAGATTGTGGTGCCAATTTATTAATGACATATTTTGCAAACAAACAACATGGAAACCGAAAGAAAGGAAAAAAAAGTGCACAGTTATTAAATAGAAAAATCTATTTTGGTCTGCATTTAAGCTAGCTAAACAGGTGAAATTGCCCACAAATACCGTATGGCGCGTTATCAAACGGTATAAGGAAACATGGACGACAATTCGGAAGCCTTTAGCCAATCATCGGAGTGAAACTGTTGACCGCAAACTGCGTGGTAAGATTTTAAAGACCATCAAAAGAAATCCGAATCTGTCGGACCATGATTTGACCAGAAAATTCGGTATCGTGGAAGAACTCAACTCCTAGACCATAAAACAAAATATTGTGGCCAAAATCCGAGCTCGGAAGCTATACAATCAAGTGCTGACCATGTTCGACGGCTGTTTTCTGATGGACGATGAAATCTGTGCCAAGGCTAACTTCGGGCAAAACCCAGGTAAAAAATTTTACTTTGCAACGGCTCGGGGGATGTTTCAGCCAAATTCAAATTTACTTTCGCCGACAAATATGCTCGAAAATATAGGGGAACTGCTCCATTATTCATCTCAGCCCATATATTCATCTCATAATACATGGAAACACAATTGAAAACAGGAAAAAACGGATATGTTTTTCTTAAACCAACCTGCTAATCCATGGAATGGATTCTGTTTAGTTCACTTTAGATTTCTCATAAAGTAGAAACTCATTTAAAAGCACCAAATTTGATATTATAGTTGGGCATCTGCGCTCGAAAACTCATTTAATTCGATCACTTACTACAGAAAACAAAATCCGCGCATTGTTTTATACGACTGCTCGGAACTCGAACGAAAGTTTATTTCATCACTAGCGGACTACTTTTTATTTTAATCACTAAATAAAAACATTCACTACACTAAGAATACTTTAATCTTTAAATGTTCACCTCAAATTTCCTAAGACAAGCTTGAATTAGCAGAAATATTTGTGATGAATTTCTATAATTCCTGAATTTCAACTGTATGTATTTTCATCTGTTTTCACTGCGTTGAAGAAAATCAAAAGTTGCCAAATTAGTTTCTGTTAATACGAAAAAATCATACTGAATATGTTGAATTATTTCGACATAATTGACATAAATTCACAGCACTGTAGTAATACCTGGGTTACCAGTTTTGCACGTAAACAACTACAGCGGATATCTAGGTAACCTACTACGACGGGCTACGGCTAAGTCCATTCATGATAATGTGATTCATTCATGATTAACAGTGTGATATAGGGGCGTCGTGAGATGAACAATTGAGCAGTGATTCAAGTTTTGAGATGGATATGGAAGCGTTGTGAAAAATGGTTTGTTCTACGAAGTTCAGGATAAATCTAACCAATTTTTCTAGATATGCAATGCTTTCTCTACGATGTGGCAGGGTATTTGTAGCTCTGACAGAAAAACGATAATTTTCGTTACAAATAAGACAAAGACGTCGGATTGTACAAAAAAAAGTGTCTCCAAGAACGAATTTTGGCGAGCCGTCACTACAGCAAAGTCGTTCAAGAAAAGCATACCAGAAAGGGGTCCCAGTTGTCCTTAGAAAGACCTTAACCCACCCAATCGCCTCCAGTTCTGCCCTCGAGAGAGATTGAGAAATACTGGGCAATCATGAAAAGAAGACTCCAGGCCAGCGAAAAAGTTTTTTTTATTCTCGTTTATTTTCCGTCGGTCTAGTTCCGCCACTGTTGTGGCCAATCACCGACGCCCAGGGAGGCGACTTCACACCCAGGACCCTAACTCACGACCCGTTTATTAACGGACCGGCGCCAACAGCTTTACTTCCTCATGCGATGGAAGGCGTGATCCCAGAGATTTTTCGCCTCAGAAAATCTCCCGGTGTCGGCTAGGATTGAATCTAGACCAGTTGGGTTGGTTGCGAGTGGATCACGCCACCTCACAACCATCGACACCTATGTCGGCGGTGGGATTCGAACCCAGGCGTCGAGCGTGGTTGGCGGAGACGTTACCAACCACACTAGGCCCCCGCTCTGCGAGAAAGTTGTCTAAGACATTAATCAGATGAAGATCTGGAGGATTAAGATAGTCAAAACGATAGACGAAGAAGGTGTGCGCCGCCTAATGAGCTGTATTACAGGAAAAATTCGTGAGTTTCTTCGGAACCGTAACGAATAATTTTACCCGGTTTTTTTTTCAAGTATGAAGAAAATCAAAAACGGGGATTGTTTATTTGTGTACTCTGAATTCTGTTATTACGCGACTTTTTTTACGTAATTTTATTTTACGCGATTTTTTCTACGCAATTTTCTCGAAATTACACGATTTTTTACGCGATTTCTTGAAATTACGCGAAGTGTGACATGGGATATGTTGTTTATGAACCAAGATGTAACACACACAAACATACACACACATACACATACATAGACATACATACACACACACACACACTTACCACATAGCGAAAGGTTTTGTAACGACGCGATCTTTTTTTACGCGATTTGCTCCAATTACGCGATTTTTTTACGTGATTTGTTCGAAATTACGCGATTTTTTTATGCGATTCTTTTTTTGCGCGCACGTATCAATCGCGTAAAAAGAGAATCCAGTGTATTTGTAAAAATTACATCAACAGACCTTGTGGCCCGAATGATTTTCCTATACTAAAAATTCTCAGCTAAAAATAACGTGCTAAAGTCAAAAAGCGGGTCTTCAGCATCTCGCGTCTGGTGTCGAGATCGAAGCTTGTAGCGTAACGATTGAAATGGCGCTGAAGACTGGTTATCGTGCTGAAGCTGCTGTAATTTGTTCGCCTATTCTGAACGTGAAGATAAAGGATATTTCGCAACATGCGTGGTCGAACATATATATTGGGTTGCTCGAGATTTGCAGGGCATCTAAGTCGATGAGCCTGCATCGCGGTTCGTAGTTAGGTAGTCGCAAAGGGTCGTTCCACGGAAGACTGCTGAGAGCAAAACGAACAAATATTCATTGTACTGACTCGATTCTGTTGACTCCATTCAGGTAGAGGAGATTTCACACTGAAGCGCAGTATTCTAAGTTGGAGCGCACCAAAGCGCAATACAGTGCCCTCAGACAATAGATGTCGTTGAAGTTTATGGAGATACGCATAATAAATCCCAAGTTTCTGCTAGCCTTGTCAATGATGACTGTCATATGTTGTTTGAAAGTTAGCTTTGAGTCAAGCAATACTCCCAAGTCCTTGACACAATTTATGCGTCGCAGAGGTGTATTTGATAAGTTGTAGTTGAAAGTCAGTGGACTCCGCTTTCTGGAGAATGTTAATATCTCACATTTGTCAGCGTTCAATTGCATGCGGTTGTTCGCGCACCATTCTGCAAAAACCATTAACTGGTCCTGGAGCGCTGCGGCAGCTGACAGAGTTTTAACTTTTGCAAACAGTTTTCGGTCGTCAGCGAATGACAGTCGAGGGCCTTGAAGTCGAAAATTGACGTCATTCAAGTAAATCAGCAATATCGAAGGCCCGAGATGACTGCCTTGCGGAATACCTGAGTGAGCGGAGAAAGATGTCGAAAAGACTTTACTTCTATTTGATTCGTAATTGAATTTTCTTTCAAAACGCTAGTGTATTTGTAGTGCTTATACAATTATAAATCCGAATACATGTTCTGGTGAAATTAGTACATACCTATATATATTCTAAAGGACCTATTTGCTCCCTTTCCAAAACTGCTAAAACATTGAAAATCGGGTAAGAAATGACCGAGTTATGTATGCGCTGAGGTCCAAAAAACGGTAACGGTAACGGTAACTTAAAATTTTGGGTGTGTTTGGAAAGTTTCTAGTGTGAGCGAATGTTACATTCACCAAAACCTACTACCTACACTAGGTCACTTCAGAAGTTCTAAATCGCTGTACCATAGTGCGATGTTATATTTACTTAGAATTAGCTGTCCCGACAAGTTTCGTTCCGCCCATTTTTTTTCTTTATTTAAATGATTTCAAACACTCTAAGTTGAAATTATTCACATCCAAAGATTAACCTTCTGATTTGTTTATAGTCTGCAAATACATAACGGATCGGACATTGGATACGTCCAAACTCATAAGGAAAATCGTTCGAAAGAATTGGTTTTATTGGAAAGAAATATCCTTGCTTTTCAGCTTTTATACATCATCTTGATTCTAAAAATACCCATAATGGATGACATTCGGACATTTTCAGCTGATTTCCAGTCCCCATCCTCCTTCCAGAATAGGGATAGGTGTCAAACCATCATAGAAGCATTTTTCACCCAACCTTCACATGCCGAATTTGGTTCTTTTTGCTTGATAAGTTCTCGAGTTACGCAGAAATTTGTGTTTCATATTTATGGCACCACTCCCGTTCTGAAGAAAGAGGGGTGTCGGACCATCATAAAAGTATTTTTTGCATCCAAAAATCTTCTCATGTAAAATTTGATTCCATTCGCTTGAGTAGTTCTTGAGTTGTGCAGAGATTTGTGTATTATTTGTGTGAGACCCCTCCCTTCCAGGTGAAGGAGGGATGTCAAACCACCATGAAAATATATTTTGCTCCCAAAAATCTTCACATGCCAAATATGGTTTCATTTACTTGATTAGTTCGGGAGTTCGGTGTTTCATTTGTATAGAAGCCCTTCAGACGAGGGAGGGGTGTCAAACCACCATTGAAACACTTCTTACCCTCAAAAACCTCCACATTGCAAATTTCGCTCCATTTACTTGATTAGTTTATGAGTTCTGCAGAAATTCGTGTTTCATTTGTATGGGAGCCCCCCTTCTATAAAAAAGAGGGATGTCGATCTACCGCAAAAATATTTCTTGCTCTCGTGAACCACGACACGCCAAATTTGGTTCCATTTCTTTCATTAAATCTCGAGTTATACAAATATTTGTGTTTCGTTTGTATGGAAGCTCTCCCTTCCAGAGCAGGAAGGCGTGTCAAACTATCATAGAAATATTTTTGGCTTCTCAATACATTAACGTGCCAAGTTTGGTTTCTTTTGCTTGATTAGTTCCTGCGTTATGCAAAAAAAAATTGTTTCATTTGTATGGGGGCCGTACCTTCCAGATGAGGGAGGGGTCCCAAACTATCATAAGTATTTTCCCTGGCCCCAAAAACCCCCACATGCAAATTTTTTTTTGATTGTTATCAAAAACCCAGAGGCCAAATATCATCTTCAAGCGATATTTATAATCCACGATGGCGACTTCAGGTTGCTGGACAAAATAGGTAGTGATCATCCAATATCCCTCCCAACTGGTCTCGAAGTACGATGCTGGCCTAACAAACCAGTCGTCGTAGGTTCGAGTTTAGGCTCGGGTGAGACTGTTAGTGTCAGTAGTATCGAAGCGTTAGCCCCGCAATTGTCCTATACACATAACAGTTGGCAGTGAAGTCTGTGTATAATCAACAGAAGAAATGTACCACCAAGGCTTTGCTTTGCTTTGACCATCCAATATATTTTCGAAACTAGGAGGACCAAATATTTTCATTTTGAAATCCAGCAATTGAATATAGAAAATTATTCAAGATTTATATCGCGCAGCACGTGGTTCGTTCGATTAGTAGTATCAGATACTCCAGAGCGGGGGCCTAGTGTGGTTGGTAACGTCTCCGTCAACCACGCTCGACGCCTGGGTTCGAATCCCACCGCCGACATAGGTGTCGATGGTTGTGAGGTGGCGTGATCCACTCACAACCAACCCAACTGGTCTAGATTCAATCCTAGGGAGATTTTCTGAGGCGAAAAATCTCTGGGATCACGCCTTCCATCGCATGAGGAAGTAAAGCCGTTGGCGCCGGTCCGTTAATAAACGGGTCGTGAGTTAGGGTCCTGGGTGTGGAGTCGCCTCCCTGTGTGTCGGTGATTGGCCACAACAGTGGCGGAGCTAGACCGACGGAAAATAAACGAGAATAAAAAAAAAAAAATCAGATAATCCAAACTTAGTTTGAATTTTTACAATATTTTCATTAGAACGCCATCAAAATTGAAGCCATGATACCACAACCCACGCTTGAAGTACCAATGGAGGCATTTTTGTTGTTGTTTGAAGGTATTTTCTCTCCTTAATACGCGTCACGGGCCAATGATCAGCATCAAGTAACTCCGGAACTCCCACGGCTGTCCGGGAGACCGCAACGGTAAGAGTAGTGGCACCGAAATTGCTAATATGACGGGGAATACAACGCAGCGATGAATGAGAACGATTCTCAGACGAAAAAAGCTTCACCAAGAGGATCGTGAAATCTTCAACAGCTGTCCAGTGATACGTGAGAGGTCTATAAGAACGTGGATGCAGAGAGTATGTGCCGCAAGCCAACATGCTCAACGACGTGGATGCAAGCACTTCGATGGACAGCAAACTGACGCTACAGCAAGCAGAAACTGAGCAGGAACTGACCTAGGTTCGTTGTGAGTTCGGGGAACTGAAGAACAACAAAACCACTGGCAGAGACGGATTGCCGAGCGAGCTATTCAGTTATGGTTGAAAGGCGAGCGCTGCTCTGGATCATTTCCAGAAGTTGTAAGGACGAAAAGCTACTAGACGAATGAATAAAGGGAGTAGTCTGCTTCATCTAGAAACTGACGATAAGCTGGAGTACCGTAACTACCACGAAATATCGTGTATCAATGCCAACTACAAAATACCCTCACAGATCCTATTCCGTTCCAGTACCTTTAACCAGGAGATTCGTGAACTAGTACTAAGCGGGATTTCTGAGAGCTTGCACCTCCATGGACCCGATCTTTTTCAATCCGACAGATCTCACAGATATGTTGCGAATACAAGGTGCGGCCTACGATACAATCGGTCGAGAACAAGCATGGCAGAAAAGCCATGGCGAATAAGCTGACACCGATTCATGAGGGCCACCATGGTGCAAGTGGTGTGCTACGTGTGTGTTTCGGGGACACTCCCAAGTCCCTCTGAATGGCTTAGAAGGTTGAGACAAGGCGACAGACAAGGCCCTTGAGGGTGTGATTTGGAGGGCGTGTCGATGGTTACGATTTTTACAAGGCCGGTTCAGATTCTGGGCGGAGAAAACTTGCGTCTTCCAATTCTAGTCTCTGCAGACGGTGATGAGCTTGAGGTGGTCATCGATCTCGTGTTTAATAATAAAACACTAGCAAAGAGATTCGGAGATGCATTCCAGCTAGAGTCGTTTCTACTTTACACTTCAAAAGTGGCTTCGATCAAATCGGGTACGACGACGCACGAAGTTGACGCTATACAAAACCCTGCGGTAGTACTCTACGGAATCGTGTCAGCAACGTTTTCCGCGGAAGGCTTGAAGCTTCTTGGAGTTTTAGAACGGAAGGTCATCCATAACCTACTCACGCCTCTTGGATAGAACTCCATTGCACACCTGGTGAAAGTCAATTGGCGACTGCGGGCCGTACAAGTCGAGCGAACAAGCCAGCTGGCAACCCGGTGAAATTGCTTCGTTCCAGCAATCCGCTCGGTATCAGAAACAAAGAGGCGAAGCGTACAAGATAGCTCGACTAATTCGAGGGAGACTTTCGGATGATAAAATGCCCGCAGAAACTGGCGAACAAACTGTTACATTTTTCAAAAGTGTATTAAGATAACAAGACATTATAATAGCAAATTGTTTATGAGATTGAGAAGAAAGATTCTCACTTGCATTGAAGCTACATTTTAATTTCGAAAACCACGTAAATTCTGAACACGTTTGAAAACCGCAATACCTACGAAACTTGAACAAAAAAAAAAAGGACAATATTCAAACCCGCGATAAAAAAAACTTTTACACGTAAAATGTTTTCAATCAGGTATACTCAAAAAACTTTCGAAAAAGACTGAAGAACAATGTTAATTCTATCTGCTAATCAAGGAGCAAAATCATTAAAGTTCTTAGAAGTTCTAGCTTGTATACCGTTGAGTCCATCATCTTATTCGTGATGAAAAACCTCGGTTTTCCGTCCACTGCTGCTAATACCAGATCATTAGTTTCCGTGCAAATTTTTCAGCTAAAATAAACATCGCGAAGACATCACCCCGTGCTTTTCTGAGATAAAAATTATTTCCAAGAAGCTATCCAAAATCTATCCTCACGTATGTTTCGTCGTCCACAAGCAAACATCCTTTGTACTTCGTCAGAGCCTTCTCATACAATTTTTGAGCGGTTGGTTCAACCACTAGGTTTTGTTGAGGCGTCGAGTTGGGTTGCTTACAGGCATTAAAAGAACGGTAGTCTCCTCGAAGATGGATTCTCCAGAGAATTCTTTCATTAGCACCATATTTGATCCGAGAGTCCTGGGTTTACCTTGCTTGCTAATCAATACTTTCCAGTTCAGCTACCGGTCGTATGTTCCACTACGACCTTCCGGGTCACGGTTATCCGTTCTCGGAACCGTTTGAACACATCATATACAGTTGACTTGATGAAATTGAGATGCAGCTTTTAGCACTTAGAGGTGAATAGTTTGCAAACAATTAATGTCAGTAAAGATACAGCTTTTGAAAGTTTCAAAGTAGAAGAAGGCTGTCATCGTGAAAACTGCATCAGATTGCTGTACTGATGAAAGTGTCCCTATTTGTGCTGACATTTTGATTCATATAATATCATAAACATATAAAAATTTGTAAGCATGGGATTGACATTTTCTTTAAATTTCAATCGTAGCAGATAGAATCATGCAACATGCTACCTCTCACTATCTTGTCCTATGATCATAAAAATCTTGTATGTTTTTCTGACTAGAGACACATTTGTTATTGCATTATGTACAGCTTCATTAAAACAATTAGCATTTCAAATCTATCCCTACTATCCAAAGCTACATGCAATTTTCAATTCTCACAAAATATAGGAACTTATACAATTTCTTACAATCAAAGAGATTCCAACTTACACCTGCGTGTAAAAACCTTTCTAATCGGCATTTTTTGAATCAAAACCCACAAAAAAGATTGTTTGCTGTACGTCTACAGAAAGAAACAGATTTATCGTTGTCAAACCTTTTTCGACGTTCCAAGAATTTTTCTAACGAGTAACAAAATATTAAAAATATCAAATTGCTACTTCTATTCTCGTGTTCTTTTTTTCTTCGTCCGTAATTATCAGAAAAAGAAACAAACATCTCAGATGCCATCGTTAGTCTGCTCATCCGATAGAGATTGTACCGTTTTTATTACACGTCGAAGAACTTTCCGACCTAGCGAAGGCTTTTAACACTCCCATGCCCAGAAGATGAACTGTTTCCTGAACTACGAACCGTGTGCCTTGTTTCTCGTTACCGAGCATGTCTGTGTTGGAAAGAATTCATCCTGCCACCGTGATCTTCATCTTTCGCCGCTGCTGCCACCGCCGCCACAGTGGCTAGATTGCGAGTCCCACTCTCCACCGGAACGCCTAATGTGCCTTCTTCTGGATTCCTTTGGCTGTCCTTCCCCACTCACACCAAAAATAGCAGTCTATTTTCATTTACTCTACCATAGGAGAGCGCTTCATTGGGCCAGAAGAGCTCATCTTTAGCGTAGTAAAAAAGTCCTCTGTCAGTGAGGCCAGCAAAAAAAAAAATAATAAGAAACACATTGCCATTGCCGCCGACTGAAGGGTGCTCTTGCGTCGTTTGCCCGCCAGTAGGCTGAACGGGTTTTCGCAGAGGTCGTTTAGCGCAAGATAGTGAGTGGGTGGTTCATGGGAGATTGTATTATATCCAGCTCTGGAGTTTCGCCTGAGAGAGGACATGTGTGCTCAAGCCCGAGGGCAGAGTGGTAACTGCAGATAGTAAAGTAAATAAATAATGAATCTCAGCCGGAGATGACAATGGAAAAAAACGCACAAGTTTCGTTTCTTCTTGATTACAATCCGCACCAGCTGGTGATGTCATCTGCCGAGAATGTGAAGATTTCCGTCGGCCAGAGCAGTACTGGATTAGAGCATCTTAGATTGTGTAACTTTAAATCATGATTTGACTTGATGGATTATAGGATACATTTTCCCCACCAGCTCTAAATCTTTTTTCAATTACATCCGGATAGTAATCATTAAATGGCAAATAAATATTCAGACGATTGAAAGTGTGAACCGCTTTCCCGTTCAACATCGATAAAAGCCAAAACTTTAGCCTCTCGTAATGGAAACTTCTTACAGACACGTCGTCGCGTCATTCTCGTGCAACCGCACCGTAACGAACGGAGTACGAGGTTTACCACGATATAGCAAATCACATTTTCTTGGAACTCTTCGCCGAGCAAGAAGTCTACCCGATCAGAAAGACAAAACAAAAATGTAACAAAGGCTGTTAGTTTGTAATGTGGAAAACCTTTCAGGTTGTGTTTTAATTTTGATCCCGTTAAGTGTTAAAATAACAGAAATCATAACAAAAAATATTCTACTAATATCAAACTTCGTTACTAACGTATCAGCTTTCTAACAAAATTAGATAGCACATAGAACAGTATGATAACAACCATTGTTATGAACAACAGGTTTTGATAGAGACGAAAGAATTCTTAGATTTGTTTCAGAACAACTTCATTTCAGGATTTGTTCTTATAACTTATTCAGATTCAATTTTGTTATCAAAAGCAAATGGGAAAATACAATATCGTATCAAAATATGTTATTTGTATCTCCCGTTGAAAGAATTTTGTAATTTTTTAGTTATGCTCTTCCGATCGGGTACTCTCTATCGCCTCCGTTTTCGTGCCAAAAGTACGAACTGCTAAAATGAACAGAAAACCTCGCTAACCCGCTTCGTAGTCGTCTGCGTCGTTCGAGCGTCAACAGAGTGTGCTCACCTAGTCGCATCTGGCGTATTAGCTATCCGACGGGAATCACACAGACAGTGATGAAGTGATGAAGCAACCGCGTTGTGCGACACCTTCCCCCTTATACTTTGCATCAGCAGGTATCTTTTCCTCCCTGATATTGGCCACACGTGAACCGTAGATCTGCGTTTGTAAATCGATCAATTCAAATTCCGCGAGGTATTTTTTCAGTATCAGTTCGACTTGTTGTTTGCAATTCGATTCGACAAACTGGCAGTTAACTGTGTGCTGTTCCACATTATCACTCGGGAACCCATCGTAAAGCGTGACTGTCTGTCTGTCTGGTTATCTGAATAGGTAGGATGAATGAATGTAGGAAAAAAAAGGTGCCCACGATAAAAATCCAACCGGCGATAAGCTCATCATTCCGTCGATTGGAACAGGTACTGTTTAAGCGTGTACGGATTTTATCTTTGTCACTATGACTGTTCACTACTTCATTCGTCGGTTTGGGTGGAATATCGATTACAGCAATGAGATTGGATTTTTTGTTGTTGCTACCATCACCACGGAAGCTTCGACGAAAAAGTCACGGATGCAATTATGTGCACTCCCGGTGAATGGAATGTGAGTACGTGATTTTGCAGATTATCGCTCGAAGTCCCAGCGTCGCCATCGTGGGTTCGTTTCCCCGGCTCTGCTGAAATAGCCGGTGTCCCGTAAACGACCTCGACGCCCGGGTTAGGGGAATGTTTTACGATTGACCACTTTGTGGAATGGGAATGTCATGTTCGGAAATTTATACTAGTACTAGTCGGTGGTAGTTAGGCCGGAAGGATTCACCGTGCTTCACCGTTGTATGCCAATATTATCAGTACATTGCGGGCTGGACGGAGAGTCGGAGAGAAAAATTGAACAATGTGGACGATTCGGATGGTGACACAAACCTTTCCGGAGTCCTCGGCGACGGCGACGATGACTGGCCGCTATGGGGGGTGGAAAGGTCATTCTATCCGGGCTGCCTTTTTCCAATTCTCTACGTGATGATTAAAGTCCAAGCCGACCAGGGACCAGGCCAGGCCAGGAGTGTATCACCGGCTGGCACAGAGTAAATCAACGGTTGGTTGATGTGTGCAAGCAACATTTGATGTTGTCACTTTGTTGGTCGATCCACTTTATGACGATTGCCGACACAGAATCACAGGCACAGATTACTTTTGAAGCACGTACGATTTGGGCTTGAGACCGAAGCTATTAGAGAATACTCTGCGGGGTAGGAGCGAGTTACAGGATGATGAAAGACGTGTACGGTTGGGCCACTGTTTATGGTGGTGGGGGCAATTCAATTAGCATCAATTCAATCGATTATTTGAAGTTGGATGCGCACTTTTGAATCTTTTTATCGGCATGGCAATTACAGCGGCTATTTTGAACGGTAGTTTATAAAAAATACTACAAGGTATACACTGCCGGTACCTGGATAACTGTCCCATAATGAAAAACAACATGTTGAGAAAACGGCGATTTAATATTATCCGTGAATTTTCGGATCTCAAGCAATTACATCCAGAACCAATGACCATAACAGTTTCATGGCACCATAAGTTTAGAACAAAAGAACCGGAGGACTGGCAACATGGCCAATAAAACAAACGTACATTGAATCGGTTCGTAAATTTCTAATAAAATTCACGTGTATTTTCGCACTAGAGGTCATGAAAGGTTGTAAATTTTCAAGTATATCGGGTGTCGCGTGTGTAAAATACAAATTAGTTAGAGTGGAGTGAAAATTAGAAGATCAAAAATGGAAGTGATTATGCAGTGTAAATTGGCACAGAAGATATAGGTCGCCATTCGTGTACGTTTTGATTTTTACCAAGTGAACGGTAGTGTTAGTGAAAAGAGAGTGGAAACCGTAAAGAAGGAATGAGGTTCAACACGTCCTCTCCACTGACATCGATTGGGTTTGTGTGTTTTTTTTTATCTTCCGCTGAGCTTTGCGCGCAGCGAAGTGCAAAGCTTTCTTGCATTTGTGGTTCCTGCTGCTGGCTCGCAAAATGCAACTGGAGAGACAGGAAACAGAAGCTAAGTATTGGTTTTGGTGATATTTCACGTCGTGTTTGAAACGGGATCAGAGTGAAATTGTGACTACCTATGTTAACGCACACAGCTTTTCTTCCATTCGATTTGAACGGCATGTGAGCGAGAGAGAATTTGTTTTTTTTCTGCCTTTTGTGCTGCTTGCGACCGCAGAGCTGCTTACGACCTTCGAAGATGCAGCTTACGACCTTCGAAGATGCCGATTTTCTGATTCTTTCTCTCTCGATCACTTGCTGTGTGTGTTGGGTAGCGCGTTCATGTGTTCATGATTTTTTTTACGTTGCATCAACTTGCAAGTTGCAGTAGGCTGACATGAGAATGTGTGTTCAGCAAATAGACCATCGCACGGTGACGTCGCGCACTTGCGTTAGACAGCTATTGGTGGCTTTGTTTGCCTTCGGGCGATGCAGTTTGGTTCTAAATTATAGCAGATCATTTCAGTTGTGACCAGTGATGCCACGTATATAGATTTGTCTGCTTTTATACAGATTTCTTGCGTATTTTTCATACAGATATCTGCATGCAGATTGCAGATTTTCTGGAAATAATACAGATTTTTTTGGTTTTCATTGGGTAGTAAATTGAACTTCTTGATGTGGTTGAAAAGCGGAGATTGGCTCGGATGCGGTTCAGCGTGTCGTAGGTTTTACTATATTCATATGCTACTATGAATCTTTGAACACGCTAACTTTCACAAGATCGAATTGATAGTTTTACAATAGAGTTTGATCATCTATCATTCACACGCGACAAATATCTAAGTGCTTCGTCTGTCATGAAGAGTTCTGATCGGTTACGGTCATTCAACCATATTTAACCCTATTATTTTTATGATTTTCCTAGCTTTTGGACAAATGTTGATACACTTGAATTTTTTTTTATTCAATAATGTTTAAATCTTGTTGGATGCAATTTTTTGTTTTTGAATTTTAAGGGCTTTGGATGCATGTAAATTGGCCAGTTTTTGAATTCATTAGGATACTTAGCTCATTCCAAATAATATTACAAGAGAAAAACGCGTTGTAGATCTTATATCCTCTAAAATTGCGGTCGGCTTACAGTTTCCGAATAAAGTTTAACGTCTTACGAAATAAAGCTACTCATTGATTCGTGAATGGGTAAATTAAGGTGTTCATGAGCAGAAACGCGTAGAGTCCTACGATACGTAAGGTAACCGAAATTACTTAACCTCCACGATTCGCTTGTATCCCGTCACTGCAAATATGATGAGGTTTCAAACATGTTGGCACCTGACGCGCTTTCGTGAGTTCATATATCGAAGATCGCACCACTAACCTCGGGAAAGTGCGTGCACACCGGGTTCAAAATTGGAAGGGTCGGTCAGTTCCTCTATTAGTACAAAGCTCGTTATTCCCGTCGTACTCCTAAAATCAATGAAACAAAACGTCTTAGATACATAGAAGATAGGTTCGCGAAAAATATCTTAGTGGAAGAGGGCCCATAAATACCGCCAAGAGTTTTATCGTATGTAGAGAAGAAACACGACAAACAACTAACACAAAATTCCTATACCCGTGGTGCTTGTGGAGTGTGCAGGAGTATATCCGGCCTCTAGTAACAACAAGTATCGAACTAACGCCCCTTTCCTTCCTTCCTTTGATCTACGTTCTGGACCGGCAGGCGTCGGTACTGATCAGCATGCAGGGGTTATTGGAGATGCACATCGAAAAGCTAAATCCCAAGCAGGAATCACTAAATTCGATTTACAACTCCGAAGTAACGAAGTGGCAGCCGGTGGTGATCAATCAAGCTCAAGCTCAAGCTTAAGCTCATAAGCTTAGAACAAAAGAACCATGGATGGAATTGGTTTTATGTTATATAATCAAAAAACCATGGATGGAATTGGTTTTATGTTATATAACTTGAAAAAAAGACAAAATGGGACAAAATATGCGGGTACATTTCAAAAGTACTCGCATATTTTGTCCCATCACATATAAATTCAACCAGCAATCGGCAGTATCATTGGCAACGTAGATTGTACTACAGAAAAACAACATTGGTCTAGTTAATTAAATGACATACTTCTATGTGCCAAAAATAATCCGATATACACTAATCTGGAGCAAAATTATATGTTTGCAGTTTGTACCACTATGCAGCGGGACTGTAATGCGGGTACTTTCAATATGGGACAAAAACAACTTGGTATTTTTTCCATGTTTTTCCATACAAAAGTATCATTTTTAATTTTTTTCCAGAAAGTATGACAACAACTAGGTCGATTCCCGATGATAACTCAAAAGTGACCAAAATCAGTATGGGACAGTTATGCGGGTACCGGCAGTACAGCCCTAGGATTGTATGAAATGGTGACATGGGACTAAATACTGTAGTTACAGACTCAATGAATTCGTTTGTTCAGTGATTTACGTATTTTAATTTTCAACCTCCCCTTCATTTTTTCAGATATATATTTAATTACACTCGAAAGAACTTCATTTATACTTGGTGATGTGGTGCCTGTAGTGTTTTTTGTGCAAACAACATTTAACAATCATAACGTAGTTAAACATTTCATTTGTAAAGTTGAAAATAAAAAAAAAATCTAACAATGTTGAAATGTAAGAAAATGATTCTGAATAGATTTTAGTAAATGGACAAAAATTTCATAAGCACCCACCGGCTCTTACCCTTCTATAAATTAATATTTTTATGTACTTACTCGTTCGATATTATGTCGATCACGATTATTTAGTGAATATCGAAAATAAAAAATCAATAACAATAACTTATAACCGTCGCAAAAATATTCAATTCTTGTTGAGTAATTTATGGGTTTCATGGTAATCATATTCTAGAGATAATCTTTCAATCACCATCAGTAGAAGCATTGCAGTTTTGATTGCACGCGAGTAGAAGTCGTGTCCACTGCAATGATAGCCGACGAGAAACTAGCGGCGCTCTGCTCTACATATGCTCTACGGCACTGTTGCTTTTACCGGCATATTTTCTTTCAAGACATCAGTTTTTATTATCAGCACCACTATTATGAAGGATGTAGAGTGCTTTGATCGATGTGACATAAAAGGCATACGAGCTACCAGAAGATCATTCTCGATGATTAGATGGCAGTGAAAATGGTCCAATTCCACGAACTTATACCGGAGGTATCCGGATGGGTCTGAAGGCGCCATGGAGTAGTGAACTTCCACCTCACCCAGATCCCGCAAGGCCATGGTTGTCCTCCATGTGTACCGAGTGCGTTGATGTGGAGGAGACCGCTGAGCGTGTCTGCTTCGTATGCCTTCGTTTTGTGTGTACGACTCTACTCCGGGCTTAGTTCGGAAGATGTGTGAAGACCCGGGCGTCTGGAGTACAGTTTGTGCAGCTGCTTCTCAGATAACCCGGGTCCACTACTAACACGCCAGTTGTAGCAAACTATCAGTCCCCAGGTGGTTGAAGAAGTGGCATGAAGCACAAAAAGCCAATTTCCGATGCAATACTTAACTCATTATTGAAGATCTTAACGTTCAGGGAGGTCGAATTCAAACCAGCTATTGGGAAGAAAAGTCCACACAGGCTCTCTACCGAAACGGTTTCCGGCCTCCAAGAACGTGGCGATACACAGTACCTACTTCCAGCATAGCCTTCCATATCGGTACACCCGGAAATCACCACAACAGATCGATCGCGTGTTGATTCATGAGAGGCACTTCTCGGATATTACCCTATCGGCCACGTTGATAATGACCACTATCTCCTGTTCGGAATGCTCCAAAGACTTTCAGTTGTCAACAACATCCACCATTGTTGCCCGCCACAGTATGATTTGGAACGACTTAAACTTCCTGAAGTCACAACTGAGGACGGGCAAAGTCCTGAGGTAGCGTTGACGGAAGAGGGAGAGCTTTTCGAACCCGCTCTAGAGGACTGCTGGAGTGATGTCAAAGCAACTATAAACGTTTATCAGGTTCATCCAGAGGAATCGATGTGCAAGCATTAATACTACAGCAAGCGACCCGTCAAAACGTAGAGCGGTACAAATAAGTACGAAGACGGCAGACCAACCTTTTCTAGAGCAAAATGGAAGAGCCAGCTGTGTGTGAGAAAATGGAGCAGCAATATCTTTCTCAGGAAACGCGTAAATTCTATTGGTTTTGAGTCGCAAGCAGAAATATCGGGATAAGGATGAAGGAATCTTGTTGGATGAATGTGAGATACTCGACCGGTTAAAGCACCTCTACGATGCACACCCGAATGGCCCAAAAGCAAAATACCAAGAAGACAGATGTGGTAGACATGACGATCCCCACGATATGTGAAGTTAACGATGCGATCAGAAGACTCAAGAACAACAAATCCGCTGGAAAAGATGCCACCGCAACGAAACTTATCAAACTGGGGCCGGATAGGATGGCTTCCTGCCTACACCAGCTTTTAGTCAAGATTTTAGATACAGAGCAGCTATCGAAGGGGAGAAAGAAGAGGGTAACATGTCCAATATACCAGTGGAGCGTCAAGTTGAGATGTGAGAACCCCCGAGCGATCACGGTTCTGAACACAGTCTGCAAAGCGGACCAATGAATACCTAGTCTCCACGCATCACCTGTTTATCGATTGGTGGACGAATATGTTTACTCTCGGACCATTGGTAACGTCTGACAACAACTGCAGCAGAAAAATAACCAGACGTATTGTAGTTGGGAGTCGTGCCTACTACGGCCTCCACAGAACCTTGAGATCTAGAAAACTCCGTCCCCGGACCAAGTGCACTAAGTTTAAGATGCTTATAAGACTGGTAGTTCTCTACGGCTACAAGAAGTGGGCAAGTGAGCTTAGAACCATCGTTGGCGGAGTATACCAGGATGATGTATGGAGGCGAAGGATGAACTACAAGCTGGCGCAACAATATGGCGAATCCAGTATCCAGAAACTCGCTGGATTTTAAGGGTACAATGGGCACGAAACGTAATAATGTGGAAGAACAACCCCACAAAAATGGTGTTCTGCTGGAATACGGCCAGCACAAGACGTAGAGGTTTAGTGTTTTTTTTGTAAGATTTGGTCCAAAAATCATAATTCTTACAATTATTGAGGATTCTGAAGATAGGTATAGTTCAAAATTCGTGATTTTGCTTAAGACCGTCATAAAATATAGGTTACAATTGCTGATGGACCCAAAAGTGCGTATAATACTGAACTATAGTTCACAGGACATAAAACGTTCCGTACCGTCTTATTAACGCAAAAAATACGTCACATATCTTTCTGTAGGAATCGTATTTCATAAGAAGTTATTTGACGTACCAACACGCAACACTAGGTTAACTGGAAAAGATTCAACACTCAAGTCCGTATCAATAAATAGTACAACACGACATTTCTTATCCGAAAGAAAACAGGGCACGATTCCCCTTCGTACCTTTCCTCATTTTTTTTTCTCTTAAAAAAGGTTATAAAATATGAAATTCAATCCGAGCAGAACCTCTTTATCAAAGCCAAACTAATTCTCCATCTACAAATCCGTAAACACACACACCCTTAGAGGAATAATTCAAGAAATGTATCGTGACTCCCTGCGGAAATTACGCTAAACCAATCCGTGCTTTCCCCGTCGTCGTCGTCGTCGTCGCCGTCATTGTCGGACTGTTTATTCGATATAAAATACTAATCAACGCCCTCTTCTCGCACCTCAGCCGGTTTCAGCACCAAACACTCAGAACTGACCCCCGCTGGATGAGGCATAGCGGCAGCCGTTGTCGATAATGTGTACGACCAAGTTTCGCTGTCATGCCGGGCAATAAATTTAGTTTTCTAAAACCATGCTTCAGAATCGAGTGAGAGTGAGGCGTGTGAGGGCAAGGATGCAGATAAAAAAATTCTCTTCATTCTACGTCGTAGTTGCGTTGGAGATTACGGTGAGTGAGACTGCCATTTTCAACTTGTCGAGCTTGCACCAGGGTGGCACAATGATGTGTTTCTCCGTCTGTCGTCTCTACACCAGGCGTAGTTTCGCGTCACCAGGATTCCGGCCAAGAGGTAGCAGGGGTCAGGCACGGACGTGACTTCAATGAGTAATTAAAGCAGTGTAGACCACAAAGTTGGCCAACTTTCAGTGTTCGTTTGGTGAAAAAAGAAGCCAAAATATTTTCAATTTAGGTCTGCAAAAGACGTCTGTAGCGGAATTATTTGTGGTCGGACCGGAAGCAAACGGAATATTATGTACCTATACTACTGTCTGGATAGAAGAAAAGGCGAATTACTAAGCGGGCTTTACACGAGGAAAAGAGCTCTTCCAAGGTGAAGGAAACGAGAAATAACTTCATGAATCAGTCTCCCTGATGAGAGGACGTGTCGATGTGAAACTTCGCCAGGATCAACGTAATGGAAAACGAGAAGCTAATCCTTTCACAGCTGATATTATAGGGATTAGCAGTTTTGCTATGGTTATCACTTTTCGAAGGCTAAGTTTGTTCTGATGCTGATGCTACTTCTGCTTATAAGACGTGTAACGCTGTTGACCAGGTTCAGTATAATAAGAGAGGGGGTAGCCAGCCAGCAACAAGCACTGAGAGTGAGGGTGTAAGTTGTGCGAGAAATAGAAACCGGTTGAAAGTTTCAACGCAGTCGCCGCGCGGTGTCTCCTGAACTGATCCGTTCTCCTCGTACGCCACCGCTTGTGGGTTGCGAAGTCCGCTCTTACATGAGTATTGAAGATTAATTTGCGTCGATGCACACGGGAAGTGTTGAAGGGAAGGGGACAGTTGATTTATAAGAACTTTGCTAGACTTTTCAGTTAGAACTAATGAGAGGTAATCGGTGGAAGATAATGAGTCTCGATTGGTTTCGCTTCGAGCTATGGGAACAGTGCAGTAGGCACATGGTAATTGCACAAACAAGTAAATCTGGTGAATACACAGAAACGCTGACAGATTAAATTAAAAGTGCCGGCAAACTGTGACTTAATAATAATAAAAATAATAATATGTAAAACATACTGTAAGCTATTAATTATCCAAATCCTACAACCTAAAATGAGAAAATTATTGATGCATCCTGACACAGGAATAAGCCAGATTTCATCCATCATAAGAAGGGCAAAGATCAACAGTCCGGAACTTAAAACTTTACCTTCGAGTGTTTCCCCTCAAAAACAAACGGAACTTGCAAAAAAATCGCACCACATTCATCATCCCATGATGTTCTAGGTCGAGAACTAATGCGCTCAACACGAGCCACGATTTATCTTCATCAAAGCGAGTACGCGTGCTCCGGTTCCCAGATGTCTGCTTGTGATAATTCGCAATTTAAATAAATATCAACCACGAAAATGGTTCATCATATTTATTTTCTTTTGACTCATCCGTCGTAGGAAATGCGTAGGTCGAGGAAGTGCGCGCTTACTGCGGAACAAAATGCGGATTCTGGTAACTTTCCTCAACGCTAACAGATGGAGAAAGAGAGAGAGAAAGCAGTCCTTCAAATACGACGCTAAACCGCATACATTTACCAAGAAAAAACCGCATGAGTGTCTTCATGAAACGGGCATTATTTTTTCGACATTTCCTTGTATATGATTGTTTAGTTTCAGAGATACTGAAATTTGTTTTTTAACGTTTTGATGTACAACGGATTCTATGAGTAGTATTAGAAATGCATCACTTTTTTTGTTTGGCTGACCAAATTTATTGCTAATCTGAAAGGTCAACTTTATCCACTGCCGGCTAGAAAGTCCAGACTTTGCGTGGTATGCGCTACGTTTACGACAAATTAGAATTGCACTGCAGCAAACTCGTTTCGACCAGCTCCTACCGTACCGCGCTCCCTCAGTTCGCTTCGACGTGGAGGAACTCTGGTTCAACTTGAATTTTTATCACATGTGTTCCGCCAAGCTCTCATTAGCATATTAAAATATGCGCTAAGGAAACAAGCCGCTATTTGCAGCTACCGGCGCGTAGCCGGGCGCTCTAAAATAAATATCACAGTTTAGTAGTGCAACACACGACTACACCGGGCTCTAACACTGCCTTGTCCACACGGATGCCAGCGTGCAACCCCGAGAACGCTCTTTAGTATAGTCTTTCTTGAGTACTAATCTGCCACACTCCAGCGTAATTGTTCCTCACTGCGCCGGCTTCCAGCACTACACCGGGACAAACACCGTCCTCACGCTACGTCAGCTCCTAAATTCCTCTATGAATATGCCTTTCTCTCTCGGTCTTGCTGTGTGTGTTATTTTATGGCGTTTATGCGAATTTGAGAAAGCCGTTTTGAAGGAGGTCGCACAGCGTGCTTTTTTGCACACATTTCTTCCTCCCGAGGCCATCTGGAATGTCTATTTTCAGACAAGATAAACTACAACATTCAGCCGTGTGCGATAATCTTAGTTCAAATTTATGCACTAAAAAGTTGCTCATTTTGTATATTTTTATAAATGCTGAATGAAGTTTTTTGAATTCATATCCGAACGTAATGGTCAGTTTTCGAAACAGAAACAATTATTCACTGGTTACAACACTAACTGAGCATTTAGCAATAGTAGATCTAGCAGCTAGCAGCCACATCTTCCGGTTATAAGACCAAGTATAAGTGTGAATTGTTCGAATTGTAAAGCGTGTATCAAATCTATTTTTAGAGCTTACTAAGAGCATTCGTCCTAGTCTTTTGGTACTTGCATAGCTAAGACAATTTACCTAAGCACCACGACTGTCTAATATCGGTTGCTTTCTTTGTCATGCTTGAATTCTACTATAATTTATCGAATATACTCTATTGTAGTCTTCACAACCTAACCAACAATACAACATTATCGCATGCTGGCCTGAAGGGCTAATAGAGGTCTCGATCAAGTAGATTAGTTGAGAGAATTCGTTATAGATATTGTTTTTGGCACATTTTGCATGTTGTAGAACAAGTGGATCTGGCAGCACAGTACCGGACGGCCGAAACGTACTTTTTACTCGTTTCATTGTTCAGCGATTTTCGAATGATTTTTGTGTTAATTGTTTGTGAAATTTGTTAGGCTTTTACAGCTCAGGGCGTCGCGTGTGAAATGTATGAAATTCATTTAAAACAAGCTGGCCTACAAGTGAAAATTTGATTCAAAGATGTGTATTTTTCTCGGCTTCGGTTGTTTTTGCTCGTTTCTCTCGCTGCTTAGAGACGGTTCGTACGAGAACGAGAGTGAGCATGTGGTAGTGAGGTGCTCTGGTAGAGAAGAAATCGTTTTATACCAGAGAAAAGGCGTTCAATTCAACATCCGAAGACCAGAAGCTAAGTGTTACTTATTCCATTAAAATTTTTGTCCGTCTTACTTGTTTATCTCAGGTCCATCGATCAATGGAGTTTTGAGTGATTGTGTTCTAATTGCTCACTCAGGCTGACAGTTGTTATATAGTTCCACTATGAAAGTGTTTCAATTGGACAAAATCTTGTTTGAAAACGTTTCGCTATAAACTGTGATGCCGACTTTTGAAAGTTTTTTTTGTGAGAACGAATTTATTAACCGTTTCGAAAGTAACGGAATGCTTTATGTGCTGAATGCTGACTCGATGTATAAGATAAGTGCATTGTGTTTATATTTACAAAAACATTTATTTAATAATTTCGCTCAGTGGTTGAGTGATCCTTTTTCGAAACTCTCGTCATTTCGTCAAAATGAAATGAAGATTTTTCTGTTCATAATGGAATGCTTATACATAAATAATACATGAAAAGAATCCGGTTACTGCTATATTTCAGTTAACATTATGTTTACATTCTCAGATTCTGGAACAAAGATGACGGAAACAGTGCGATGGATATTTCGATGCTATAAAAACTGGATAAATTTTTCATGTACTGCCATACAAACATCATTTTTAATATTATTATATACGGGTCGATTTCTTTGATACGGAAGTAACATCAAAAAAATCGAAAGTCTGAAAACAATATCAGAATCCCAATGGCTCTGATATTGCTGTCGGGCGGGGCTTACCGACGGGAAAAAGATTTCGGAATGCGCTGCAAGTACTCAGTCATTCTGTAATGGATCTTTGGAAAATCGGTAGAGCTAGCACCTTCTTGATCCCGAAACAAAGAATGTTGCAGAAATGAAATTCCACTGCAGCTGTCTTCGTTTCTCATTATTACTGCCAGACAGTGGGAGAGAGATAGGTTCCACACACACACACACACACACACACACACACACACACACACACACACACACACACACACACACACATTTTGCATGTTGTAGAATAAGTACAACGATACACTGTGCCTCAGTGCTGAGTCGAGAAAATTTCCAGCTCGAAAAGATCCTCGACCTAATCGGGAATCGAACCCAACATCACAACCGTGTGAGAGAGCTGGGTTAATTGGGTTTGATAAATTTCCCA
Organism: Wyeomyia smithii; assembly: GCF_029784165.1. NCBI lineage: Eukaryota > Metazoa > Arthropoda > Insecta > Diptera > Culicidae > Wyeomyia > Wyeomyia smithii. Next base: position 87,406,293 of record NC_073695.1, on the reverse strand, counting down.
TGGAAGGCAACTAAATCTGCTTACTTGCAAAAACAAAAACGAACGCAGACATGCGTGTAGACATATTTTCGAGTTCTCTCTTCTTTTCATTTATCAATTCCTTCTAAATTTTCGCGACAAAATTGTTGGCGTAGATCTTACACGACAGGTTTGCTCAGAAATTCTCGATGCGACGCAGCTCAGAGTCGACGTGGGTACCATATCGATATTCAGAATATCCATCTCCTCCGACAACCGCTTCGAGTAGTAGACTGACGCCAGATCCGGCCAGGACACCGCGTCTCCGCCCTAATGGTATTTCTTGATGAATGACGCAACTTCCGGAAGGCACTTTGTACTTTTATAAGTCATGTTCACGCCGAGTCCGGAGTGAAAGAATAGCACTTTGACATCCCTTTCTCGCTGATTGTCAGCCACATCAGCACCTTCTTGAGGAATTGATGTGTGATTAACTCAACTTCGGAGCTAACTACCTTTGATGGAGAGGTAAAATACGAAGCGCCCTGCCAGTAGTTGCCATTCAGGGTGAGATAGGTCTCGTCGTCCATTACCATCTTCACCTTCGGCGGAAAAATCGACTTGAAATCGAATGCCTGCAACTCCTAGATCAGGGGACGGGACTGCCGCTTCCTGATATATATGTCTATCCCTAGTAACAATATTAGTTTTATCAAAGTTTTATAGCGCTTAATACAGTCAAAACAGCGCTATAAAACTTTCATAAAACCAATTTTGTTACTTGGGTATGTTTGTCAGATACTGTTCACTGTTTGGCCAGTTGCACCGACCTCCCGGTCAGCAATGTAGCGACTTTTCCCTCGGTAGTCGATAGATTAGTGATCTTACTGTGAGAACCTATACATCACTGCGTAAAGGACGAATCAAAGAAGATTGAATCGAAACAGTATTACATTACATCACATTGAGCATATCGATTTCTATCATATATCACCACATTCGAACGTTGCTTCACTTTCGTTTCAGCATTCTTTTGTTTGAAATGTTCTTTAAACTGATGGTGTGACTGTTGGCGCATCTTTTAGTAGTGAAGCAGTTGCAAGTTTAGCTTGAATTCAACCTAGTTTGACAAAACTCGATTATCTGACTTAAAAAAGCAGACTAAACAATGATAATGCTAGTGATGTGATGTCTTAAATTGCATCGGCAGCACCATTAACTCGTATAGTTGTGTAAGGCCGAAGGTATAAAGCAGCTTCTCATTATGCAAATATGGGCGGCTGGTGTCTTTAAACTAACTATAATAATTGTGTAAGGTATTCTCAGCAAAATTCATTTACTACTGTAGGTTATTACATAAAAACACACATACTCACACATACAAATGTGCATTCGAAATGTCAGGTTACTATGTCTGTATTAATAACCAATCCGTTATTTGTTTGTCTACTGGTTACATTGTATATCTCTAAATAATATCTTTCATAGATAAATCGACCAGCTCAAACCGATGTAGGGGTATGAGGTGGGACCATCATCATCATCAATCATCATATACGATCATTAATAACAGACGCAACACGTACAGATGTATTTAGAAACGATAATTTTATTGGCAGGTATGTTTTTCGACGATGTTTTGTTTATTTTTTTATACTCAAGCTTAGCTGATTTCGACAGGAAGCTTGAATTTCAATATTTTTGTGACATTTGAAAGGTATTAATAGCACAACTAAATTCCCGCTGTCTTTTTATGTTAATAAAACGCAACTTTGCTTTGAAAAAGCAAACAATCGTTCGAAAATTCTAATTTCAAGCAAGCTGTTCCTGCGTTCGGCATGAATTTTTATCGAGTAACTCCTACAATTGACCGTCTACGATGGTTTTTGGCTTTCTTCCATTGTCTTCAAAGCGAAAAAATCAATCGCGTCACGTTATTTCACTTTAGGCACCTTATTTTTGAGCACTTTTCAAAATAAAATGAGAAGAGTAACACAGACACACAACTAAAAGTATATTACGCTACAATGTAATTACTAACGTGTCGCGGATAACATGTTCGAAAACAATATAAGCCAGATTTGCAGCAGTTGATAACACGGCCAAAAGACATTTGACGCAACCATACAAATTTCGCAATTCGCATTGCATGCGAAAAAGAAGGAAGCGAATATTTTTGCTTTTGTCATGCCGCACATTTTGACAATTTCATATGAGAGTTCGCGTTGGTGCAAGCCAACTAGCTGACATCTCTATCCTAATTGCAGTGCTCTTGTCGTCTTGTTTTTGCTTTGATCTGCTTTAGTTTTCTTCTCTTTTCAACTACCAAAGCAAATGTCAAACCATATCGTCTCACTCTAGTAAGAACACCCGAGGTGATATCCGATATCATCTGGCGATACCAGGTGATATGCGGTGAGTCTGAACAAAGCATACAAAGCATAAGAGAACAGATACTTTGTTGAACAGTCTTTGGAGAGCAGAAAGATTACATGTACATGATCATTGTAACATTAATCCAATTGAATCATGGTCATATAACTTATCAAAGTGAATCCTGATCAGAAACCCAATTTATTGTCTAAAACTCCCTTTCGTGATCTTTCTACAGATGCAGAGGTATACTTGGTCTCTAACAAAGCAAAGACTGCATACTAACATTCCTTCCTTATTGTAGGTTTTGTGCGGCACTGGCACAACTCAAAATCCATAGTTCCGAGAGAACCGGGTTGGAAAATTAACGTTAAAATTAGCTTTATCGTTTATTGATTTGAATTCCGAAGCCACATTAGCTTTTAATTCATTTTTTTTGTGAATTTTGAGTCTTTGTGAAATGAAAATTGACGGTATTTGGCATGGTTTGACATCAAAATTCGTAATTCCCCATCTTACTGTAAAGACTTGACCGGCGCCGTTTTTGGTCTCTGAAAAATCGGGTCATTGAATGATGCACAGTGAGAAGGAATTACCACTCATTTTGAGTGGCTTCCATCACGAAGTGGCAACCATTGATATGTACAGTCAGAACTAAGCTGAGCTAAGCTAAGTTGGTTCATTGAAGGAAGTGGTCCACCCAAGGTAGTTCTAGCCTATTTTGCGAATGACTAACGGAGATTGCGTACGCGTTCTCCAAGCGTAGAAACCTCAAACAAAAAACTCCCGACAGTGAAATCAAAAAATAAAAATATCAGAAAATTTTTTAATTGTGACGGTTGTCTGTATATTTTAACGACATTTTCTTTATTTGCAAAACTTTAGCAGTATGAATTTCGATGGAACATTTTTTGAGTTTTGTTTATCGATTTTTAAATATAAACGTAAATATATTACAATGGTTCATATCAATGGACAACGTAATTCTAATTCCCTAACAAAAATATGCAATATATAGACATTTTTAATAGCTTAGCTATAACTAGGCATGTCGTTTCACCTTAGAGAATCACTAGCGTGTAGGAAAATATGTTACACTGCGAAAGCAACAGCTCTCACATTGGTTAGCAAAGCGACGCACTCGCTCGAAGAGAGCAGTGAATTGTGAGTATCTGTATCAAGTATGGTTTGCTTTGCATCTCGAAACTGATACAAACAATAATTGTGTACCGCAGAGTATTTCGGTGTATTCTTACTAGAATTCACCCCTCTTCTTTCCCCAGCTGTGGTGTAGGCAGCAACTGTGTTAATTTTTCTACAAGCGGCAGAAACACAGCACAGAGCAGAAAGAAGAAGTGTGGTGAAAAAATTGCCGGGCAAGTAGGGAGTGACATTAATTCTGAGATGATTCATGTTGATAAGAGTAACAAGCCTGGTTATAATTGTATACCGCTCAGTTGCAGGTTCAGCAATAACCCGCACTATTTTGATTGTGCCTAGTATGATTACATAATTCTAAAAATTAAAAAATATAGTTCCAGTTCTGTGGTACAATGGCCAATCGTACGAGTTTGGCTATCAGTAGCTAGTTATCGGTATCGCGTAATTTTATATAATCATGTTATATATTGGAATCTACATTCGAAATGATAAATTGTTTTATTTTCCCTAATAAATCGGGTGAGATAAATCTTCAGAGACGCAGGTTGCGAGAAAGTCCACCTGCTCGTGGTGTAACCGGGGTAACACTAAATGGACTCAACAACTGCTTGCTTGATGCGAACTCTATCTAATCCCTCAATATTCTCCAATTTCGCAGTATTTAAAGGAGTGTCACTGAGTCAGTGGCCTCCTTCAAGTTAGTACCACGTTATCAATTTCCAATGTGGTATCTCCAAGTTATGGTGAAGACTGGTGTGACCAGCAATGATGACTGTTGGGTCTACTCCGGCTTAGTTTGGTTCAAATGGTACTCCCAAACGTTGTTCTTCAAGTAATCTGAGTGTAAATCTGCAATCTACGAAATTATTATCTGCAACTTTGCCAAAGACACTTTACCAAACAAACGAACCGTTTAGGCTGTAAAAATATTTTTATTCACCAATAGCGCACTTATGGGAAGAAATAACACCTCAGCTATTAAACAACTATACAATATACGTTGACCTTTTTTGTCTAACGCTTCATAAATACCTGTTATATCAATTTGATTATCAGTTTTACAATTTGGTGTAATGATTGCACCAAACCGTGCATCAAATCAATTAATCAAACCTTCGTCTTACCGTAAACAAGCATCGAAAGTCCGTTTTGTACGGCTAGATTTATATACTTCTTTCGGTTTGCCTGCACCGTTTGTCCGTGCAGAAGGTAATATATTTACACACGCACACATCTATTTAGAAGCTCAAGCTTATGCAGCACTTGCGGTGTGCGGTAGAAACAAAGAGCTAGCCAAGAATGCAGCGCTATTTGCACACGTTTATTGTGGGTTGTAATTTCCCACACCCACCCTGCCGCCGCATATCAGCCAGCACCACCGAGCCAACAAATCTGCACCTAAAACCGTTGGGGTAACCTTGAACGTGCTTATGGCTTACCTTTGCGCTTAGAAATAACGTTCGGAAAGAACCTGTTCCGGCGCGCTTAGCCTCAATGAGCTTTTATTAACGAACGGAGGCTGAGGCTTTTCTGCTTACTCGGTGCAATCGGTGCTGCCGTTGGGCTCCCCGTTGACCACCAACGATTTCTTGAACTAGAAATGTTGGTCTCGAATCCATTCATAAAATCCTTATCTAGCACGGTGAGTTTTACAACCGCGTCACCATGTGATGCAATCGCCTGTTCTAAAGCCAGATAAAGAATGCATGTTTTGCGGCTAAAAAATAGCCCCATGATGTCACGCTGATCTCATCACCTATACCAACTGGTCTATGGCTGACGAAGCGGCTATATTAAACCTAATATATTCAATTTCAGACGTTCAAAATAAAAGGGGAAATTCAAAGAAGATGACTTTCCACTGATAATGCGAACCAGCTGTACTTAACTAAAACACGTTTCACTTTGCCTAATTGCTCTTTAGGTTTCCGTGGTGGTGAACTGTACCAAGGCGTTACCCGTTAATTATAGCCGAACTTCGAAATGCTCCATCGCGACGCCAACATGATTGCAGTGCATAACAGCACAGATCAGTTATGTTGACAAACGTTGTAGTGGCAAGTGGAACGCACCGTTCAACTTTCAAACAGCCAAGGCAGCACCCGATAGTGAATACTTTATTAATTACTTCCGTCATGTTTTCCATGTGTTTACCGACACTGAGACGGAACGTACAGTGTGAACAAGCTCTGAAGCCATCGGCATACTGTAAACACAGGCGTTTTGATGTCGGTAAGGTGAAGGATGTTATCGTAAAGAAGGTGCCTAGGAAACATGTGTTAATGAGAAAGAAACATTATATTATTTGAAAATTGAACAAACATCCAAAATAGGTGCCGAGTAACTTCAACTGCAGGCATCCTCTTGGTAGGATCGGCTTTCGGTCCATCGCTGGGGAAAAAGAGGTAACAAACAGAGAAGGAGAAGCTATTCAAGCTGCTGGAGGGAAACACATTTTCTCGAGAAACTGTTGTCGACATCGTAAGAGCATCAACGTCGCTGTATCGACTTCGTACGTTTCTGGTCCCCAACTTGGTTGCTACCGTGCAGGGTGACACAATCCGTACAGGTTGTGTGTTTGGGTCAGGGTCTCATTTTTAGCCTTTTACGTTCGACAGAGCGTTTGATAGTGGATTTTACCTCACCAGAATATGCAAACCATTTGAGCATGATTGATGTCTCTAGCGTTTGCCATCGCTAACCATAAATACACACACACGGACGCAAACTTCAACCCATTCGGTTTATTTTACAGTCCCATGTTATGTTTATTTAAATTACTATAATCAGCTGAAGCACTACCATATGCCTTCAACATTGTCAGTCTCATTGGCAGGAGGTGACTTTTCCACGAAAGTCCTATGCAGTGAAACATTTGCACCAAATTAGGCCCCATTTCGTACCAAAAACACCTTCGGAGCAAAGTTATTGCGCACTGGGACATAACTCCCTGCGGAATAATCTTTCCAAGACGAGAATGAAATGTTCATTAGAGTTTTTTTGGCTTCGAACCACATTGAAATATGGAGCAGTATGTACATCCAATGTATGAAGGGTATTCTACCGGTAGCAAATAAGTTAGAATTTGAATAACACTTGGAGGAGATACACATCGTTGGCAGCATTTAATTACTACTCAACTTATTTGTGTGTGTTGATTTGTTGATGGCACCATACAGTACATGAGTAAGTTTTTCTAGCCTTCACTCTTCCAAAAGAGAAATTTTGAAATCTACTTGATTTTTCTCCACGTAAGTATCCATCCAAATTAAGTTTGTAGGTGTAAATTTTTGACTTGCGGTTGCCATAAAGTACAACTACTTTGAAATTAAATGAATTGTAACGAGTTTTTCAACACTGAAAAAGGACAAAGTACTGTTAAAACATTCCAGATCCGATTACTAGGAGCTGGGAGTAAAATAAACAGTACTTTCAGGTATTAAATAACTCAAGCTTTAAATTGATGAAGGTTTCACAGAGTTGAAATTATTTGATGATTTTTGAAGTTTTTTAGAACCAGTTAACAACTACGTTGAAAAAACATGTAGGGGAACCGCTCCATTATTAATCTCAGCCCATATATTAATCTTATGAAACATGAAAACACAATTGAAAACAGGAAAAACGAATATTTTCTAACTAAACTGATCTGCTAATCCATGGAATGGATTCTTCTTAGTTCAATTTAGATTTCTCATAAAGTAGAATCCCCAAAAACTCACTTAGAAGCTCTAAATTTGATATTAAAGTCCGGCATCTGCACTCGAACTCGAAAACTCATTCAATTCAATCACCTACCACAGAAAACAAAATCCGCGCATTGTTCTATATGGTTTCAACGGGACTCGTTTAGCAGCCAACCAAAGTTTTTTTCATCACTAGCGGACCACTTTTTATTTTAATCACTAAACAAAATCACTCACTACACTAAGAATACTTTGTTCTTTTGAAAGTTCACCTCAAATTTCCAAAAAACAAGCTTGAATCAGCAAAAATATATGAGATGAATTTCCACAATTCCTAAATTTCAACTGCATATATTTTCATTTGTTTTCTCTCCGTTGAGGAAAATCAAAAGTTGCCAAATCAGTTTTTGTTAATACGAAAAAATCATACTGAAAATGTTGAATTATTCCGACATATTTGACATAAATGGACAACACTGCTGTGGTTACCTAGGTTACCAATTTTGCACGTAAACAACTAGACCCTAGTTACTAGAGCAAATATCTAGGTAACCTACTACGACGGGCTGCGGCTACGTTCATTCATGATAATGTGATTCATTCATGATTAACAGTGTGATGAATATGGGGGCGTCGTGAGATGAATAATTGAGTAGTGATTTAAGTGTTGAGATGGATATGGAAGCAATGTGAAAAATGGTTTGTTTTACAAAATTCAAGATAAATCTAGCTGAATATTTTTTTTTGTTCACACAACATTTATTTGACACGGCACAATACAAATTTATGTTTTACGGAGCCAATTAACTGTCTAGCTGAATTTACTAAATATACAATGCTGAACGATTCCATAAGAGCACGTAAGCGTATTTTGTTTATTTATTCAATGATTTCGTGATAATTCAGTGTTTAATCCTTGCATTCTTCGTGAATATCGGCTTAATGAGATAAATAATGGAGCAGTTCCCTTATTTATATGCATTATGACAAAGTGAACCGTTAGTAGACGCCCTCTTGCAAGGCAAAATCTGTGGACATTTGAAACATGGATTTTTTTTTCTTGTCTTTTGAAAGTTTGCTATAAGATTTCCCCTACTTAAATTCAGCACCTCTGAAACAAAAACTTTAAAAACAAATAAAACTCCATTTGCTGAAGTATTATTTCAAATAAATTGATCACAGCGCTCATCGAAAATTATCAGGCAAAAAAACAAATGGTGAAACAGCTCCTAACAATATTATTATCAATGGAAATAACAGCTCTTCACCTCCAAGTGTGACTAGATAACTAGTCTGCTGCATTGCGTTACACTGAGTATGAGCTGTTAAGATAAGAGTATTACAACAGCGAAAAAGTCAATAAACTGTGAAATGTAAACTGTGAGTTATAAACTCTTCATTGGAAATTAGTAGTTCTTATCTTGCGAAATTTTATTTCGATAAATATTACGGATGACTCGATGTTTTTATTGATTCGCTTTATTTTTTTTTTTTGGGAAATAATCTTCATTACGGGATTCAAAAATCATTATGGGATTTGAAAAGCTCCAAAATTGAGGTGGTAGCACTATCTGAATGTTTAGTACAAGCGAACAGCTGAACATATTTAGGTTAAGGTAGTATTACCTGGCAATCAAGTATTGTTTCAGCGTTCTGTTGGGGTGTTTGCAGGCATGATATAACCGTAATACTTTCAGGATACAAATTCGTTGAACTCTACTGTGGCTCGCTGTGAACGTTTTCTCCAAATCCCACCCGGGGAAACCAGGATTGTTGTGGACTACTCGAATCACTTTTGCTCGTAGATTTTGGTTATATTTTCTTCCTCTGATTTGTTTTTCTTGATCCAACGTGAAGGTCTTTAGGTAAAATACGATATTTACTGTCGATCTTGAAAATATCAGGAATTTTCCTCCCGACCACGTTGGGCTCTCTTCGCAAGTGTGCAGATTTTTTCCGCTCTTCACATTCCATCGTAAATAACTTTCAAATACGTACATCAATTTTGATAAAACTTTCACTACTGAATAAGCAAACCGTCCCAGTCAAAACGGTGTCAATAGTTTCTCAATGTGACACTAGGAGCACTGTTGTGAATAAAAAAACGACCAAATAAAGACTGACGCAGACTTTACATCAGTGTCAAACCCCGAACGTTTAGAAACTAAATTCTTAAACGTTTATGCAATTATGCTTTATTCTTTATTTAGGGGAACCGCTCCATTATTCATCTCCTTAAGCCGATATTCACGAAGAATGCACCGATTGAACACCAAATTTTCACGAAATCATTGAACAAATAAACAAAACGCTTAATTGCTCTTATGAAATCGTCCAGCATTGGAAATTTAGTAAACTTAGCTAGATTTATCCTGAATTTTGTAAAACAAACCATTTTTCACAACGCTTCCATATTCATCTCAAAACATAAATCACTGCTCAATTATTGATCTCACGACGCCCCCATATTCATCAACTGTCAATCATGAATGAATCACACTTTCATGAATGTGCGTAGGCGTAAATCTTCGTAGTGGGTTACATAGGTATCCGCTGTAATTGTTTACGTGCAAAATTGGTAACCCAGACAACAACTGCATTGCTGCCGATTTATGTCAATTATATCGGAATAATGCAACATTTTCAGTATGATTTTTTCGTGTTAACAGAGACTAATTTGGCAACTTTTAATTATTTTCAACGCAGTGAAAACAGATGAAAATACATGCAGTTGAAATTTAGGATTTGTCAACATTCATCTAGGTAGGTGATTGAAATAAATGAGATTTCAGGTGCAGATGCCCGACTTTAATATCAAACTTAGAGTTTTTAAGTGAGTTTTTGAGGATTCTACTTTATGAGAAATCTCAAGTGCACCATGACGAATCCATTCCATGGATTAGTAAATTAGTCTAGTGAGAAAATATGCGTTTTTCTCTAGTTTTCAATTGTGTTCTTATGTTGTGTGAGATGAATATATGGGCTGAGATGAATAATGGAGCGGTTCCCTTATTTGAAATTCATTTGACAAAAAAAGTCTGAATAAACTAATACTTGTCAATATAACTGAAACTTGTGTGATGGTATGCCGGAATCAAAAATGATCTTCCACTTTGAAGAATGATTGAATGTAGCAAGCTAAAGGATCACTAAAGCCGAAATTAGTACGGTGAAAGCTAGGTTCCAGGGAAGAAGACGCTGTGAGGCTCGAAAATTCAACTTAGCAAGGATTTTTGATGAGTCGATTTTGGAGCTTTGAACTTTTGCAATGGGTACCGCTTGTTGAACTTCTCTGCGCCGCACAGTGCGTTTAGCCATAGACTAAAATCGTTTTTCTTTTTTTTATATTTGGATGCACCAAGTACCCCGAAGTGTTCACAGATACCTCCTGGGTTGTGAACAAGTATTGGGGAGCTGAGGGAATCATCACAAATACTTTTACAAGAATAACAAGCGTCAGCGTCCAGAGTAATCATTAGTTTCACATTTCGTGCTAAATTGTCGCTCGTTTTCTAAACGTTGGTAAAACTTAATTACTTCGTGTATTCCAATAAAATAAAATGGAAAATAACAATCAAGGTTAGTGCAATATATGTCATTGATAGAGAGACTTAGTTTCGAGTGGGTGTATGAGTATTCGGTATGATGAATTGGTAAAGGTATTAATCCTAGAAAAAAACGCGAACTCAAACTTTCGTTAGCGTGTTAAAAAAAGTTCAACCGAGTTCCTCTCTAACACATATATCAAAAGTTTGCTTGAAGTGCCCTCTACAAAATATATAAGAATTAGCTGCAACTTCCTGAAACTCTGCGAGATTTTTTATTTTTCGTAGGTCAAAATGGTTAACTGCAATGTAAGCAAAAGAACATCATGTGTATTTCGATATTTGGCATTGTCTCTACCAGAGGCCACAGTTGGGCAGGTTTATGAAAATTTGCACAAGTTTTCAGCTAGAATAAAAAAGTATATCAAGAAAATGCATGAAATTTGGTTGAAGTCACCGTTTGCACTTCCCCGATTCGATGAGAATAATAATTATGAATAAACAATATTCCTACTCTTGGGCGTCCTCAGAAACTTTTTGAAAGCTGCTCAACCAGAACTAAAAAACGGCGACTTGCAGAGCTCGTTGAAAATAACTCTCCAGAAGAACTAGTACATATTCGCTGCTGCCATTCCGAACAACTATTTCAATTCGTCTGAGCATAACCTAAAACACTTGACTTGATATTATAAAATGACGCATGAAGAATTTGCGATTTTAGGGTAAAACCCGCACACATTGAATGTGTGTTGGAGGCGACTGGAGGGTAGTAGCCCAACACTGAGTTACATGGCGACGTTTTCTGAATTTTGCACTGGATTGATAACACTGTTCGGCAAAAGCGAAAAAAAAAAATGCCCAAAGCTCCAAGAAGTTTTCCTAAACATAAAAAAAATAGCTTTTTAACCTTTTCATTTTCACTAGCGATACCAAAATGCACAAGAATGGATAAAAAACTATAATCTTTGTTTTTTTCAGCTTGAGCCCTAGAGAAAAACCTTTGATTACCAGTGTAATTAGTCTGTCGACGCAAAATTACAGAAAGTTAACGTCAAATAGTAGTGGTAGTAGTAGTAGCTTTTTATTATGGGATTTTCAGCCTGTGGCTAGTTCGCCCAATAGTAAGTATCAATTGCAGTTTAAAAGAAATATGAAAAATGTCGGAAAAAAAAAATCGGAATAAGTTAGCTAGCAAACTGAAGATACAGAACGGTATATTTGATTACTGGAATTAGCGAAAATAAACCTTTTTTTTTATTTTTCTTGTAGAAAAATCCGAATTTTCGTTAAATTACGTGAGATCGCGGTGTTTAGGTTGTGCATGTCATGGATTTGAAAACAATTCGATTCTTTACACATCATCCAAATCTGGTGAGTCGTAATCACAGGAGTCAAAATTTGCAATGGTTTCAGTCATATTCCACCGGTAGCCACTCAACCGTTGCTATTGGGAATTACCAATCCTCTTATTTTGATGCTAGGTCCCGCGAAAATGAAGTATAAAATACAAGAAGAAGTATAAGGGCCTATAGCTGACCATTTATCCATTTTAAAATTTTTAACGTAGAAAACGCAAGAGGCATAATGAAAATAGATTCGAAAAACATATGAAGAGGGTCAGTATTTTTGATTCCAAAGAAAGTCATGAACTTTCATGAGACTAATTCATAGTTGTTGTTGCCTTGCGGCTGAAAACATGAATTGAAATAAGTTTTAACAACAGCATTGCAACACTTGCACAGACGTGTCGCTCTTTCTTTAAACCGTTCACCGCATACAATTATCCAAACAGATCATGAACACGTTCACGCAAAAGGTAGAAATTTTGGAGCACCGAGATGCGACGATTTAGAAGTTGAGCGAAACAGAAACGACTCTAGACGGCTATAGATCATTTTACGAGAATTTTCAGAACTCAATTTATGAATAAAATTTTAACAGAAAACATGGCACAGCTAATACCGTGTATGCTACCCTGCCAATTCGTAAAACGGTCAATACACGTTTGCCAGTGTATGTGTGGGAAATGTCACTTATCTTCATAAACAAACGCAAAATGTATGATGAAGATCGAAGCAGGAAAGAAACCCGATATTGTAATCCACTCACGCGAAATTTTCTTGCACTTTCAGTGCGGCGTATGTTGGGGTGTCGAATATTTTTACTGGGTATGAGCACGAATGTCAACACATAACATAATCGAAATATTAATTTGTACTCAACATACTGAATCCATTGAAATTGTTGCGCCTTGAAGTCAGCAACAACCATTGACACCAATCACACTAGTTTCAGCAAAAAAAAAAACTGATGAAAAACACTTTAAATGTAAACTATTACTAAGGAGAGAATTCAATTTAGAATAAATGAACCTGCAGTTAACCCCTTTCTTATAATGGACCATTTGTCGGATAAACTCAATTTATCTTTGCTGTACATTTGCTGAAGGGATTACTAAATTTTCCTTCACAAGCTCTGTCCGGTGTCCCTCAAGGCTTACTGCTCGGCCATCTTCTATTTTGCTGCCTTATCAACAACCTTCCGTTTTGAAGTAATGCTCTATTCAGGTCTACGCAGACGATGTACAGCTCTACTGTGCGCGCGATTTAGTAAAAATGGTGAACGCGGATCTCGAACGAGTTGCATACTGGTCGTGACGAAATGAGCTACACGTGAATCCAGCTAAAAGTAAAGCACTGTTCATCACAAACCGACGTCGCAAAACACGTGGCATTGTCCTGGCAGCACCTGAAGTAAAAATGAACGGTCATGGTTTCGAATGGCCAGAGAGTGCACCCCCACCGAGCCAAATGCCACTAAACTGAATCTATTCAAGTGGTTGGTCCCTTCACATTTTTTGTTTCGTGATGTTTTTCATGTTACGATCACGTAAGCCAGCTACCCAAGAACCTCGTTGGATATCATATGAAACCTACTGCGAAACCTGTACTCTGTAGTGCTTCGTCGGAAGCTTCTTTAATCGTGGACGTCGCTGGCAGAATTTAGTGGTATCAACCAATAATACTGCATGATATGCCTGTTCACTGTTCGTTCGAGGTCTTGTAAACTGGAATTCCTTGCCTCCCGGTGTTATACGTTCTCCGTTTGAAGCATTGATTTTTGGAACGGAATGAATTTAATTATGTTATAAATTGAGTAAGCTTCTCAACAGTTTACCCTGGTGAAGGCACCAACAAGTGCTGAAACGTTGGGACGAATAACAACAAATTAAATCCAAATTTAGAGTTAAAAGACTACTAGGCCGAAACCCTATTACTTTAGGATATATTTAATGGATTTAATGGAAACAAAACCTCTCCAGCGCTTTTTTTATAGTATATTTTTGTATATTATTTGGTACTAATATATATTTTTTATATTATTTTTTTCAGGTAAACACATGCCTTTTATATAATGTAATTACATATGATGTATGTATGTAATTAAGAATGAGGTAAAATAGATATATCAATATTCGAGAATCACATTTGCATGGTAATTTTTTCTCACAATTTCAAAATCCAATAAAATAAACAATGAATTGCAGTTGTAAAAAAACATATTGTGATTCTAAAAGTTTATAAAACTTGTTTGTATTTAATTTCTCGTTTTTTCATGAATTACGCTTCCTATTAAACGGCGATGGGCAACATTTGTACCGCCGGCCGTTGGAAAACTCGACCAGTGAACCTTCGGTGGAAATATTTCATGAATCTCATTTGTGCGGATTGCGACCATGTTATCGTAAGCATCCCTCTCTTGAACGATTCTTCCTGGTGCGCTGACAAATTTACTGGCCACGAACATCCTCCCGGTGGGGTCGTTCTGCACGTGCGGCACCTTTGACCGGGCCCCCTAGTCTAGTTTTAGCAATCACGTCCTGCCGGAAAACTGACCTTTTCGCTTTTTCTGCCTGACCCCCAGTGTCCTGAACGCTGGGACGAACGAACGAAACAAAACTGGAAGCGAAAATAATGTCCTGTCCAGTTATGCTAAATTATTTTCTTTGACATGTTAATGCACCATAATTTAATACAAAAGATTTTCCAGTGTTCTCTTCGGCTCCTGCCGCCTGTCAAGCGTGTGTGGCTGCTGTGGCTTGGATTACCCTTGCTTTTGCTGGACTCGGGCGTTCTCCACCCGGGCAGCTGCATCGTAGAGTGTCCGCCCCTGGAGGTAAATTTTTTCCTGCTGTTGTCTCTAATCGTATAACTCTCCTGCTGGGATCTGATGTGAACGGTTATAATTTGACTTAAAAGATGTTGTTTAGATTCTGCACCTTTACACTATCAATATCATCTGACGGTCATCTTACTAATAGCCTGTAGCGTTTTGCTTCTCTGTTGTGTTGTGTTGGGACAAGCCCAAATAGTGCACACAGTACCGAGCCCATGGGGTGACCAACCCTGGCTGGACCATCCCGCCGTATGAGCAAACCCACTGGGAGGTACCAACTCTGAGGGAAGGAAGGTGGTGGACGTTGATGTTACTTCATACATACAAGAGCGTACGTTCCATTCATGATGAGATTGCAAAAGGGTGGTCGGCCTTTCCATTTTACCATTTTGTGTATGTGTATGTGTATGGACGGATGTGTGGGACTCCGGTGGCCGCAAACGGGCGGTCGGCGCTTGGGGTGTAAACAAGACGAAGAATTCTTGGTGCGACTTAAGTGCAGTTAGTAATCGCCATAGCAGCAGTGCATTGCCGTTCGATGGGAAAATGTTCTCGGTGTGGTTTTAACTGAATCTGACGTGATCGTTGTCCTCGTCGTCGTCGGCGTCTTGTTTCAGTTCACAAAAGAAAATACCATCACATCCATTCTTGTGGAAGTTCAGTAAAGTTGACGGCACACGCGTGGTCTCCCCGGCAACGGTGACAGTGCAGTTCCCGTGTGCTGTGCAGTTTGTTACTCGGGTGTTGGACATACTTGAACGGTGGTTGCATTCGAGTAGCAGCTGGAGCTGGAGCCTGGCCGGGTTGAGAACAATGCACAATGGTTGATGGGGCTCACGTAGTGGACAATTGACTGCAGCACGTACGTGGAAAACGTTGGATAAGAAACTCGAATTGAAATAAGAACAATTGTGACAAATAAGTTGCACTGCCAAAATAAGTTGTCCCCGGTAGGAAGCACAGTCTGGCTCGAAGGATATTGCTCCCGGACAATAACTCACACTGCTTGGTTGGAGGGCCCCATCACTGCAAGGTCTTGACAAGGAGCTGCAGCAGCGGTTGTTCACTCGTTACGTGTAACGGGTTTGGCGTGAGTGTATAGTTTATTAACATTACCATTTCTGCTGCACAGAATTTTTTTGCAATTTTTAGCACCCTAATGAATTTAGAAGAAATTGATTTGAACGACCATTAAATTAGCATTCCACTACTCCTGGCTCATCCAACGAAATCGTACCAGCCGAGAAACAATTAATTTCCAAGACATTTCCGTTCTGATTCACGACGACAGTAATTGGCTGCCAATAGACCGAAATCGTAACGGTTAATCGGCTTGCTCGGAACCGTGTAAGATTCTCATCCTCCATTTGCTTTACTATTGATATTGTGAGCAACACGATGCAGCCAGAAGAGGGGAAGGGGAGCTGCGGTGGCGATGGCGGCGTCAGCAGCTTCTGTCTGCACGCAGTCGAAAATTATGACTACGGAAAAAGTGAAGTCAAATTAATTTAGTCTTCCTTTAATTACCTCGACAGGGCGACCAATGGGCAATTAATTTTATCGCCGAGAATTTATCATTCCGAATCGCCACCGTCATCGTCGTCTCGGGTGGCATGTGCCAGGGGAAAACATGCTCACGTATGTATGTTTAGATGTATTTGTAGGCGGAAGTGATATAGCCAGTTTGGGAAATGGACACAATTCCTGCAATTTATGGTTGATGTTGAACCTGTGCTGTGCGGAAAACCGACAGCCGCCAGATGAAAAGCATAATTTGCGAACTTAGCAGTGCATCAAATTTACTCATTTTTCCGATTGAACTAATTTTGCTATCGTTCGATGAGCAGCTTGAAGAGGGGCAAAAAATTGAATTGCATCGCATTGCGAGTATAAAAATGCTGCTTGACCGGACGAACGTTTACGCAATTGAAACGATTAATAATCGATTGGTTGCTGCTGCATTTTTCATCAAAAGGACGTTTTTTTTCATCCCATTTACTGCATCACGTCGAGACCCAGCACAGTGTTTATGATTCGGTGCTTGGCACTGTCATGCTTCGCGTGACCAGATGACCACCATTTCGCGTTTTTGTTTAGGCAAATCCGTTCCGCGGGAAAACGCTGCAACCTAGGTGACAAAAAGGAAATTGAACTGGCAATTGCAAAAATGGAATGCGCCCAATAGAATAATGCTTCCAGTTTAATGGGTGCATCCAAGGGGTGTTTGATAATTTATAAAATGTGTAAAAGTGCTAGAAAGCAAAATCAATTAGTTATATGCAGTAGAGTGAAACGGTAATTGATTGATTTATTATTCTCGGTGCGAATAGCAGCATTCCGGTTGAACTTGTGGTGCGGAATTCAAATGAGGACCATACAATAATATTTATTGAATCCGAACGTCGATTGCTATATGTGGTTTTCATTCATTTGAAGAGCAGTGGGTAGAATCGCCACTCATTTTTTGTAGCTGTGTTACATGTAAAAAAAGTTTACTCTCTTTTCAACCTAAACAACTTAACTGTATAATCCCGTGCAATATTATTAAGCTCCACTCGATGAGAAAATCGTTTCAACTGGTTCCGCGAGCATGTTAAGCGAAACTCAATTCTGCCGTTCCAAAATAGAAGTTCCTGTTCAAATCCTCTTTCGACCCCAAGTGAAGCACCAAGATCGTACGACTAGCCTGTTTTACTATAATTAATTTTAACACCATCAAAAGAAATCTCTTAATCCTGCATACTTGAATCCGCCGTATCGGCGACAAGATAGCGAAAAAGGGGGCTCTAACCGGGAAATAATTGCATTAGGCACGCAAACAAGGGACGACAACGCTCGGCCAACCGACGACCGACGCCTAGTTCGCGTTATACTGCTGAGCTGCGAGTCGAAGAAACGGTTCAGTCCAGATGAAGGCACCTGTCAGATTGAACTGCGTTACCGGTTGGAAAGAAAGAAGAGATCCTCAATTTACACTCCTTTTCGCTTCGTCGGTCACCCAAGCTGACTCTTTTTGTCGTACAAAATTTTCCGTTTATCAGAGCAAAAAGAAAATGGAGAATGTTCGTCTTGTGGAGAGAATTCATTTTATGCACTGTCCTTTGTTTAATATTATTCACTGATGAAGAATGTAAATAAGCAATAGTTTACGAAATGTAAAAGAAAATAAGAGCTACAGTACTGGACAAAAAGAAGTACGCACCCACTATCCTAATGTTGAACTCCCTGTATCTTTTTCAATATAAGGTATATGCACTCGATGAATTCGGATAAGTTGTAGTATTTCTAATATACTAACGATTAATATTATAATTTTGTCAAAGAATTGCATATTAAATTCACACTTCAGCATAATTGTAATTAAGCTCTATTTTCGTTTGGTCAAAATAAAGTACGCATTCTTTATATCATCATCAGTTTACTATTTCTCAGCTCAGATAATTTATTTTTTATTATGTCCTACTCCTCGTAAGTCCAATGAGATTCCTATTGCTGCAGAGAAACGTCGAAACAATGTGTTTGATTATTTGTTTATCATTATTAGTGCGCGGTACAATCGGATAGATGGGGAAAAAGCAACTTTCCGTAGATATTCGTAAACTTACAGTGATAGGCATAAATAAAAGCCCACCTTGAGTATTTTGAAACATTTCTCGGTTTCTGGACTTTTTTATAAAAATCTGCAGCCGTCATTCCATACGATTGTTCGTTATTTATCACTTTCTCAGGTAACTAACAAGTTTTGTCATTTTTGTTGGATTTTGTTTACTCACTTACATGACTTCTTGAATGTGTGCAAAAATGTGTTGACAAAATAAAAGCCCACCCCAAAAAGTTTTTTTTGATATCATTGCAAATCTTTGAGTAGCTCGTCGTTTTCACATGTTATGATAGCTAGGGCTGTGCGATGTTATTTACAATCACTTAGTGGTTTAGTTAACGCGATATAAACAAAGTGTTGTTCACATTGGCATATAAAATTCGATTTTTGTTGTTTACACAAAGAGTTTTCATCGAAATTCAAATGATTAGGAGACAAATCAGCATGCAAGTCCGAAATCTAGTTGTTCAAGATCATTTGAAGCAAATTTCGCAACGGAAGATTGCAGAGAAGTTTGGAATAAGCCGAGGAGCAGTCCGTGGAATTCTGACCGATAGCCGGACGGATCAACGAATCATCAGGGAAGTGAAAAAATCTTTCAAAATATCGGTCAAAGTGATTCAGGAAAACTTATCGTTGACGGTTTCGACTAGAACAGTATGCCACAGATTAGCTGAACATGGACTCAAGAGCCTGTAGCCTGCAAATTACGTTCCTGCAATCCTTCATCATCTTTTCGCCAAACTATTTCACGCCGCTTCTTGTTGAAAAAACTCATATTTCGATTCATCAGTCCAAAGTACTTTTTTCCAAAAGTCTTTGGGCTTGTTTACATGTTACCGGGCAAATTCAAACCTTTTCAGTTTATTTTTCTTGCTGATGAATGGACGTTTTTTATGATTCCGCTCTTGAGTCCATGCTCAGCTAATCTGCGGCGTACTATTTTAGTCGGAACCGTCAACGATAAGTTTTCCTGAGTCACTTTGAACGATATTCTTTTCACTTCCCAGATGATTCGTTGATCCGTCAGGCTATCGGTCTTCCGTCGACGGCCTCTTCCGGATCTGTCAGCAAGCGAATCATAAATATTATGGTTCTGCATAATTCCACGGACTGCTCCCGGATCTGTCAGCAAGCGAATCATAAGTATTATGCTATTGCACAATTCCTCGGAATTTGCTTCAAATGATCTTGAATAACTAGGTTTCGGACTTGCATGCTGATTTTTTTCCCACCAATTTGAATTTTGATGAAAACTCTTTGTGTAAACAACAAAAATCGAATTTTATATGCCAATGTGAACAACACTTTGTTTATATCGCGTCAACTGAACCACTAAGTGATTGTAATAACATCGCACAGCCCTAGCTATCATAACATGTGAAAACGACGAGTTACTCAGAGGTTTTCAATGATTTCAAAAAAACTTTTTGGGGGTGGGCTTTTATTTTTGTCAACACATTTTTGCACACATTCAAGAAGTCATGTAAGTGAGTAAACAAAATCCAACAAAAATGACAAAACTTGTTAATTACCTGAGAAAGTGATAAATAACGAACAATCGTATGGAATGACGGCTGCAGATTTTTATAAAAAAGTCCAGAAACCGGGAAATGTTTCTGAATACTCAAGGTGGGCTTTTATTTATGCCTATCACTGTATAGTTAACAACCGTCAGGAAGGTTTTTCTTATAGAGAAATTGCTCGAAAATACGATTTAAGTGAAGCAGGAGCACGAAAAATATGCAAAAAGCATGGAGAACTGGAAAGCGTAGCCGATCGGACCGGTAGAGGAAGGAAGCGGAAAACTACAACTAGCGATGATCGCCGAATTTCTCGAGAAGTGGCAAAAAATCCTTTCGCTACCAGCCGAGTGATTCGTGAAAATGCTGATTTAAATATCTCTGAACGAACTGTGCGCAGAAGACTACAGGAAATGGGTTATAAGAGTGGATTTGCCCAACGACGACCTTTGATTCGAAAGGTTAACAGGTTTGTTTACTTCGTATTCAGCATACATTTTTGGCTGAGGTTTATTTCTGCAGGATCAAACGCCTCAAATTCGCTCAAAAATACATCGACAAGCCGATAGCTCTGGAAACAGGTTATCTGGAGCGATGAAAGTAAATTTGAACTCTTTGGCCACATACAACGAGCACGAGTTCGAGATTGAAACATCGAATGTAATATTTGAAAATTCAGTTAGTACAAGCCTATGAAAATCAGAATATTAAAAAGAAACAAGCAACCAAACACACAACCCGGACGAACAAATACGATCCGCATAGATTCCCTAGGATTCCTCGCATTGGAATTGAAAAAAGATTCTCCAGGAATTCCCTGTCTATGGTACTAGGATTCTTGAATAAGAATCGTGTAGTGAGAATCCATCGGATTCTGCAGGATTCTACCTTGGAATCCGAAGACTTCTCATAACACGATTCTCATTCAATTACCCTGGTCCCATATACAGGGCATTCCTGAGGATTCTTTTTTCAGGATACCTCGAAGCGAACGCCCACGATTCCGATGTGAGGAATCCTAGGGAATCTATGCGAATCGTATGTGTTCGACCGGATGAATATGAATTATTTCTACCCGGGACGTCAACCGGAAGAACACACAGGTTTGGCATAGATTCCCTAGGATTCCTCACATTGGAATCGTGGGCGTCCGTGAAGAGGAATCCTGAAATAAGAATCCTCAGGAATACCCTGTCTATGGGACTAGGATTCTTGAATGAGTATCGTGTTATGATAATTCTTCGGATACAAAATCTCATTTTACCCATTAGTGCTCGACGGGGTACCAGGGTGCCCACAAATAAAAATTCTTGCATCTTTTGCTATTTTTCATCCGATTTCGATATTTTTAACGCCAAAAGATTAAGTAATTGATCTACTTTCAAAAGAGCGTTAGCGATGACCCGAAGGAAATCTCCTCTCTCGGGAATTCGGTTTTTCGTAGATATGTTCCAAAAATGAGGAATTTTATGAGTATTTAAAAAGAATTTTACAATAATTGGTTAAAATTTTTCTATGGTTTGGGTGTTTTAGTGATATGCCCTCGCAATGGTCCTTCCGGGACAGATTTCACTGGGGCTTCTGGTGAAAACAATTAAATAAAACGACATCAAGTACCACGTAATATAGGTATTTACCGAACCGGGATGATGTCCAAAGACTGAAAAATTCCTTAGTTTCGGGAAACCCGGATTCTCGAGAATGTAAAACTGACGCTAATTTGAGAGTAGATAAATCACTGAATCTTCTGGTGCTAACAATCGAAATCGGATGGAAATTTCAAAAGATACAAGTATTCCAATTTTGGGTCCCGGGTACCCTATCATGCTCAAAACGGTTGGAGTGAGAGTTTTCGTATCCAAAGAATTTTCATTTCACAATTCTCATTCAAAAACTCTAGTCCCATAGACAGGGCTGGCTGTCTTGAGGATACCTTCTCGCGGACGCCCACGATTCCAATGTGAGGAATCCTAGGGATTCTGTGCGAAACCTATCGGTGCTACAAACATATATATATATATATATATATATATATATATATATATATATATATATATATATATATATATATATATATATATATATATATATATATATATATATATATATATATATATATATATATATATATATATATATATATAACATATATATATATATATATATATATATATATATATATATATATATATATATATATATATATATATATATATATATATATATATATATATATATATATATATATATATATATATATATATATATATATATATATATATATATATATATATATATATATATATATATATATATGAGTGTATTCTAGCCGGGACGCCAGTCAGGTTAAATAGTCTGTCCGTGCTAGTGTTAGTTATTGAAATTTGTAATTCTATTCGCATATTCAGAGAAGTTCCATTCACATTCTAAGAAGTTGGAGTAATTTCGGCTTGATGCTAGATGGAAGCAAGGTCCATGATATTATGATAAAATTGGAACTCTTTGCTGGTGTTTGTTGTCGACACCAGTGACAACATATACATGAACTCGTTGACTACCTTAAACTCATCGTTTTCTACTTTCGTAGAGAGACTGATGCTGTTCTCTTTGGAGTATCTCACTGTATTCATCCGCAGTCCGGTTTAGGCTTTCATCCGCCGTCGCAAAGTTACGTGTTGTGATGTCGAAGCCATCCATGGAACTGGCCTTGTGAGCTGTCTAGGGGTTGAGTAAACGTTATTGGTAACCCTGAACCCGAATAAAATTTGTTCACACTTACTCAGAACTACTTGGAAGTAAGTCGAAATCTATTCAGTATTCAATATATCATAGTACGTTAAAACAAGGTGAATTAGAAGTTTAAATAATAAAAAATGAAACCATTTGAAATGTCATTTATATTTTTATTTACATTAGTGAGAGGTTCAGTGATAAATCAAATTTTCAGTTCAAAGGTTCTCCTTGTTTATATCGGTGAAGAACGCTAAAACATTGCAATCGATGCGCTCATCACGGTAGCGGGTTTTATAAAAATAAATTTGTAAAAAATTCATCACAGAATCGCATTCTAATGCATATTCAGGGCAGAAAACAATATATACCTTGAAAAGCATATCGACGGCTGCCATTATGATTGAACATTTGAACGTTATGTTATCCAGAATTACTGAAAACTTATCTATGGCATAAAAATTACACTCAATTGCAACAATATAAGGCTGAATACGTGTACCCGTAGCTCTAGCTACCATCCGGCGTTCGGCAATAGTTTATGTAACTTTTCCTTCACTCTGTAATTAAGGAGTTCACAGTTGTATAATGACGTTATACATTATGTATAATTTAATGAAAATATATCGCACTTACTTTAATATAGGTAATAAAGCTGTTACGACAGTCACGTAGAGTTGGTTTAAATTTCTTATTTCCCTTAAAGCATAGTTTACAGTTCCAAGCGAAGTGAAAAAGCGTAAATTTTCGCTCGCGAAATCTGTCGTGAAAACCCGTTTGTGGAACACGCAGCCTGCTGTTTACAGTTTAGGTGAAGCGAAATTCACGAGTTAACACTCCGAGGGAAGTGAAAATTGGCTGCAACTGACAGAATAGTAACGCACGCAAGTTTTCGCATGCTGCTGCTTTTTTCAGTAGCGTGTGCATGCGTGAAAAAAATAAACCCAAGTGAAAAAGATGAGATCCACAACCTTCGATTTTGCTGGATCGAATTTGTTTACAGTTCCAAGCGAAGTGAAATTCTTGCAGGTCGCATTTTTCACAAGCGTGAAAAAATGAACATTTTGTATGAGATTTTCACTTCGCTTGGAACTCTAAATAGGGCTTAACTATAAAAAATTGTCGCAGTATCAGTGGCAACGAAAAAAGGCCGAAAAACAACAGAACTTTAATTAGGATATATAAAAGAATAGAGAGAGAACTCTGAATTTTTACCCAAACTTCCGGAGCCTGCCAAAACCTCGGACACAGTCTTCATGAAATCTTTGTCTTTGGCCAGGAATGAATTGTTTTCCGCATATATAGATTTAAATCTTTTTACAAATTTTGGAACCATTTCGTAGAAATTTTGCGCGTCTGGGTCTATTGACTTGAATTGGAATCGATCTGAAAAGGGAAACGGCTATAAGTGAGCATTTTCTTGTCATTTAGGCGACATCCATAAATTACCCAATTTTTGGACCCCCATCTGCCCATATGTAACGAAACGTAACGCCCCCCATAAAATTACCTAACGCTGTAGAAGGATTGGCTTGATAAAAATGCTCAAATTTGAAGAGTCTATTCAGAGATTTTCTGTTATGTGACGCTGAACCGACCTCCCTCCCTCCCAAAATCGTAACGCTCAGAGATACGTTACGTTATTTATGGATTCCGCCTTATATATATTTTCCAGTATGTAATCCACATAGAACTTACCAAGGATAAAGTATCTTCATGGTGGCTTAATATCTCCCAGTCTGCAAATTCTAATTGTCCAGTCAATGCTTTATGACGTCGTAAATTGAAGCTTCCCACCCAGGCATAATAAATTTCTGTTTTACGGTTTATGTCCAAATCTTTTAGCAACATTTAAGCGGCTGAAAATATACTTATAACGCACCTTTTGGTATTATACATTGAAATTCAACCTACCGAGGCAATGATTTTTATCCGGTTCCTCTAGAACCATCCACGCGTCGACTGGAGACTGGTCGTCGACATCTATTTCCGTTTTTAGACTAACAAACCGCATATCTGTTCTTTGGAGATACCGTTACCGGCTGTCCACTGGGAGTTCTTTTTTTTTTCAATGAGGCAATGAACCAGGTTCTAGGATCTTCTTTTGGTAGTTCAGTAGTTATTATGTTAGTCATTTTGCTGAGCTTTTCGCTTTTTATGTGGCCTTTTGCCGAGGCGAAAAAATGCTCCACAACAGTTTCTTTAATTAATTTCCGTCAGTTTGCCGTATAAACTTTTTTTTATGATCCTGTCGGTTAAGTTGAAGAAATTTGATGCCCGATTCGTAGCGCTCACAGACATCAGTAAGCGTCTAGAACAGAACAGATCTATTTATATATCATTTTATGTCGATGCATAAAAACAAAACAATAATAATCGTAATGGACTTACCTTCTTAGGACTGGTGGGCTTGTTTAACTCAACCTGCGTAGCCTTATCCGCTGTTAGGCACTTGCAGAAATCGATCCGGTCTCTTAAGACCGGGAGAACACTGATAACCTCAATTTTGTTTCCAGCCAAATAGCCAAAATCTTTCATGGTAACGCATGCAGCGTAGAAAGCCGCAATAAAATGCTGCAATTGTAGAGCGCACAATTTTTTTTTGTTTTTTCGTCAGCCATGTTTAACTTGAACTAACTATAAAGCTGTAAGAAAAAAGTAAATTTGGCATATGATACCCATCATATGTCGGGGTTACCAGATTCATCCTCAAAGTTCAATGTTGTCAGACTTTTCTATTCGATTCATTTCGCGACTGCGAAGGTAAATGAAATTTGCAAAACTGCTTGCACACACGCGAACCCTCATATGCGATTTTCAAACCTGTGTGATGACAAAAGCAAAAATATTTCCTTCCTTCTCTTTTTCGTGCAAAAACCGAACAAATACAAGCAACTTTGTAGTCGCGAATATCTGGCCGAAGGTACGTAAAGAATAGTTGTTCGCGCCATGGGTTCACAGAATTTGTGCGAAATCGAATAAATAATTGTGCGAAATAAGAAGATTGAGATGAATGACCATAACAAAAAAAAAACAATTATCATCATAACTTAAATTCAGGACATTAAACTGCCACAGATAACACAAACTACTTAAGCAAATATTTCTGGATACACTGGCGAATAGCGTACCGGAAAACGAAAATATGTAACTGGGAGACTATTCGCTAGTGCACATTGAGTTTGTGAAGAAAGATGTAAACAAACCGGTGGTATAAATATCATGTTTGAAACATTCTATGTGAAATATTCGGCAATTTTTCGAAAAAATGGTAAGTATATACTTCTAAAGAATGTTTCATACTATCAAATTTTCATATTAGTGAAAAAAGGGCTTCACTATATGTTTATATATTGAAATTCCAGTGTTTTTTTCGCTCCATGCGATGGAGCCCAATCTTGTTGTAATGCCCATTTAGTTTTACCGAAATGTACACGTGCCCTGTACACGTACAGGTGCCACTTTGCCGGTTAAAAGCTTTTGGTAAACAAATTGATTGATTTATACACCCTTTTCAATGAATGTTAAGGAGGTTTCACCGGTAGCCGTAATTCCCGCCCAAGCCATCACCGAAACTGGATGATGTGATCGAGCTACGTTCATACGCTTAGAAAAGCCTATCGGTGAATAACATTGTGCGATGGCGTCCATCGATAAATTCTTTCAACAGAATCTTCGATTTTCGGTATCGATTTTCTTTCATCCTGTCATTTAGGTAATGGTTTTTTGAAAATTTGTAACAACGTAATTCTAAATCTCTGTAAAGAAAAGTTCGTACAGATTTCCGGTCAATTTTTAATGATTTTGCGAATTGACCTTCTAGAATCACGGTTAATCCGGTGACGAAAAATTATCCGGTTCCCAGGGGCCTAGTGGTTCTTTTTCTGCCTCTTCTTGAACGGTCCTTTAAATTTCCCATCTTATTATATCGTTTTATAGCGTCTCTAGTTGTTTGTATAGTCATTTTTAACATACTTGCGATACTTACTGGACGTTTTGCTTGTTTTTACAACTCGATCACCGCACTGCGTAATTGACTTAACTCATTTCAACATCTGTCCATTAGGGTGGGACAAAAAATAAGTACTAGCTCCAATGCGCTTTTCGTGTTCCTTATGGGTCCTGTAACAACTGTGTAACTTTTCAGATCGATCGGTGCAACCCCTGATTTGCGCCCGATTTTTAAAGTTTCCATACGATTTTATATGGGAAAATCCACTTTTTCAAAACTTATCCTCTAGAAATTTCCAGTTGGCTCCTAAAAATATACCAATACATGATATTTGTAGGAAATTTTCCTGGGAAAAATTCCTCTGAAGACTGTAAGGCGCTACAAAATTTGTAGAAAAAGTTATTCACCTTAAACTGATCGAATGTCTGACGAACGGCTCAACATTGAATTTTTCCAGCAACACTGCTGCAGCATGCTGCTGTTGCAAACTCAACAACGTGATGAGAAACAGTTTCGCGTAGAATTGAGCTTGAAAGCGTGATTTTTTGCTCATAGTATCTTCGGAGAAAATGCTTAGAATATCAATCCCTATATTTTGATAGTATTCGTTGTGTGATTCATACCCCTGAAAGTGAGAAATCAGCTTTCTAAACACCCCTACGTAGTGAAAAACATTTTCGTGTGGGATTAAGCTTGAAGGTATGATATTTTGCTCACGTTATCTTCATTATAGGAGAGCTTGCTTAAAATAATAATTATTAAGTTTTAATGTAGATAGATTACTCCCCCTAAAAGAGGGAAGTAAACTTTCTTAACACCCACCTCGTGTGACAACTTGGGTTCTGGTGCCAATTCAATAGATCATACCCTGGTGTCTTTCAGAAAGGAGTTTGGTAGATACATAGCTACAATTTGCGCAGATACATGGCCAGCAGGTCACTACGAACCAATGAGGTATACACAGGTGAGGAAGAAGAAGACATTCGTCTGTTCTAGTAGCGAAAAAAGGTAAACAGAAGCAAAAAAAAAACTTAAGAAGGCAAAACAACTTGAGAATGCTAAAGTCTTAGTAAAGTCTGATAACATTCAGAAAAACTCTACATCTCTAACTTTGTAACAAAGGCAACGAAACGATTTTTCGAAATCATGAAAATCT
Organism: Wyeomyia smithii; assembly: GCF_029784165.1. NCBI lineage: Eukaryota > Metazoa > Arthropoda > Insecta > Diptera > Culicidae > Wyeomyia > Wyeomyia smithii. Next base: position 87,378,432 of record NC_073695.1, on the reverse strand, counting down.
CAACGGACTTTCTTAAAGAAAAACCTGAAAAATGGCAATCAAATAAACAATATACAACAACAAACAATATACAACAACAAAATAACAAAAGATCCCGATCAACAGAATTATTTGCTACAAGTTGTCGAATCCCACAGACAACAAAAGCCTCTGAAATATTGAAAGGTGATAACCTTTTTTGTTGAATTTTTGTATATGTTTTAACCAATATAAATTGCAATAATTATCAGTATTAAAAAATTAAGTTGGAGCCAAAGATGTTTCCATTTTCAACAGGCAGCGGTTTGCAATCAACACGGGGAGCTAAAGAAAAACTTTGAAAACCTACCCTTTTCCAGTTGTTTCGGATCTTTCAGCGGCCCACCTTGGTGCCCGCTTAACCAACATCCCGCCCAAAGATCAATACTCTCTTTTTCTCTTTTTCAACAGACTTCATTTACCGTGGTTCGTAGTGATCTGCCAGCCATGTATCTGCACAAATTGTAGCTATGTATCTACCAAACTCTTTCCTGAAAGACACCAGAGTCACACGACGTGGGTCTTTAGAAAGTTTACTTCCCTCTTTTAGGGGGAGTAATCAATCTTCATTAAAACTTAATAATTAATATTTTAAGCAAGCTCTCCGATAATGCAGATAATGTGAGCAAAATATAATACCTTCAAGCTTAATCCCACACGAAAATGTTTTTCACTACGTAGGGGTGTTTAGAAAGCTAATTTCTCACTTTTAGGGGTATGAATCACACAACGAATACTATCAAAATATAGGGATTGATATTCTAAGCATTTTCTCCGAAGACACTATGAGCAAAAAATCACGCTTTCAAGCTCAATTCTACGCGAAACTGTTTCTCATCACGTTGTTGAGTTTGCAACAGCAGCATGCTGCAGCAGTGTTGCTGGAAAAATTCAATGTTGAGCCGTTCGTCAGACATTCGATCAGTTTAAGGTGAATAACTTTTTCTACAAATTTTGTAGCGCCTTACAGTCTTCAGAAGAATTATTTCCAGGAAAATTTCCTACAAATATCATGTATTCGTATATTTTTAGGAGCCAACTGGAAATTTCTAGAGGATAAGTTTTGAAAAAGTGGATTTTCTCATATAAAATCGTATGGAAACTTTAAAAATCGGGCGCAAATCAGGGGTTCCACCGATCGATCTGAAAAATTACACAGTTGTTACAGGACCCATAAGGAACACGAAAAGTGCATTGGAGCGAAAAAATTACACCAACGCTTTTTTCCCATACAACTGTGTCCCAGTCTACTGTCCATCTTAATCAGTTCGTGCGATTGGCAATCACTCCGTGTTTGCAGAAGCTAGTGTTTTTCTACTGTTTTTAATGTGAAAACTGCAGTATTGCGAAATTTAATTTGTATCATTGTGACGTGATTGCGAAGTACTTTCCATTGCATATTGTGTCTAATATCTACGCCTTTAAACAGTAACGAATTTCCGTGATTTTATTTTCATCATTTGTCGCAAATTCGACATTCACTACTGGTGCTAAAATTGTCTGCTTCTACTGTAAAGCTGTTGGGAAGGGCCCCCTGCGTCGCCCTCATGACGTCGGGGACCTGCAGTGTATGTATGCTGAGTATTGCCACTGAAAATGAGAGAGTGTATTGTTTTGGTGGTTGCGGACTAATAGTACACGTTCAGTGCTCTGAGCTCAGCACGGCAGATCACAATGCGTTAAAAAACAACATCGCCCTGAAGCATTTTTGTTTTGATTGTCGCAAGAAGCAAATTAGCCTCAACGAAATGCAAAAATCCTGCGCTGATCTATTGGAACGGTTTGACAATGTAACTGATGTTATTAAAAATCTTGAGTCTGGTATGCACAGTTTGGAGGATAGCCTTTTAGGCAAGATCGAATCTGTTGTTGTACCTCGTATCCTGAGTAAGATTACAGCTGTTATGCAGGATCTGTGTGAGCCCCGCTCTAATGTTAAACTCCGGACATATGCTGACGTTGCACGGGAAGAAAATTCAACGGCTGTTAACGAAGAATGCAATCTAATTATCACCGAAACTCCTTCGACCAGTAACACTGATGCTGCAACTGGCGGTTTGCTTCGCTCGGGTAGACGTCGCATAATTGCTAACGCTCCCGCAATATCGACAGGTTCTACACTGAAATCGTCTCTCACTGCTGCAAAGCCTAGTTGCACTCTTACGCCTAGTTCAACACCGAAACGAACAACATCTGAAAAAATTGAACAAACTGTGTTCATCCGACCAAAGGCTAATCAATGCGCTGATGTGACAAAACAGGCTATTCGCTCGAAGCTTGACCCTATCGTCTTCTGCGTCAAAGCTGTTCGATGTAAGGAAAACGGAGACGTTGCTTTTCGATGCGAAACAAATGAGCTTGCTTAGAAATTTGTTAATACCGCTGCTGGAATTTTATCTGAGAACTATGAAATCTCGATTCAAAAACCTCTGAGACCGAGAATAAAAATAATTGGATTGTCTGAAGACTTGACTGCTGATGATATTGTACTAAAATTAAAAAAGCAAAACAACCTTCCGCTCTCCGCCAATATTAGCGTTATTCGTACTCGTATCAATGAGAACTGGACTTATAACCGATTGGTGGCTGTTCTGGAGACTGATGCCCAAACATTTGAAATACTGATTAAGCTGAAAATGGTTAACGTGGGATGGGATCGCTGCAGAGTGGCCGAAGAAGTCAATGTTTCGCGCTGCTTCAAATGTTCGAGATATGGCCATAGAGCTTCCTCTTGCAATGATCCTTTCTGCTGTCCCAAGTGTGCCGGAGATCACGAAGCAAAGGATTGTAATTCTGCGATTGAAAAGTGCGTGAACTGTGAAACGATGAACAAACAAAGTAACCTTCCGAAAGAAAACGAAGTCAGCATTAACCACTCAACGTGGAGCGTCAACTGTCCTATTTATCAGAGGCGTCTGAAGAATGCACGGCAAATGGTCAACTACTCGATTTAGCAATCAACCGAATTGTACTTGGATGGCACTGGATCTACACCGAGGCGCAACGATTTTAGCACTATGGAAGTCACTGATCCTCCCACCACAGTCGCGCTACTGCAGCCTGCGTTCGTCAGTCGTCCCGGACCTGTGTGTGAGGTTGGAGCAGTGGTCTTCCAAGCTAATATTACAGGCAAGTACGATGACTTAATACCGCTTCAGCTTGTGACTCGTTCACCTGTTCCAGCCCTGTGACGACGCACCATCATCATGATCCAGACCTGTTTCCGGTACGCAACCGTTTCGGTACCACGGAAGCTCCAAGCTTAGCGGACGACCCAAAAGACCTCGATGACACGTTGATCTCTTCGGCTGATACTGACGACACTATTTTTAATTCTGACTGCATCCGCTTATACTATCAGAACGTTAGGGGACTCCGTACTAAAGTCGATGACTTTTTCATCTCAGTTGGTGACGCAGAAATCGACGTGGTGATTCTAACCGAGACTTGGCTCAACGACCGTTTCCATTCACCGCAGCTGTTTGGGACTGGTTATAATGTTTACCGCAATGATCGTGATTCTGTTAGTACGGGCAGAGCAAGAGGAGGAGGTGTACTTATAGCCGTATCCAAACGCTACAATTCAACCGAGACAGTAAAACGAGAAGTAGTTAGTGATAGTGACATCGAACAACTTTGAGCTAACGTGAATGGTGGTAACCGAATTATCTGTCTTGGCGTTATTTACATCCCACCTGAATTTTCTACCTCTTCGAAGAGTGTCGATCGCCATAACTGGGACCGCAGGACTTTCACCTACTGTTTGGCGACTACAATCAACCTGGCCTTCGTTGGAATTGCTCTTCTAAAAAAGTTCAACTCGATTTGCTAAACTCTACATTCACTACTGCAAACAGTGCACTTGTGGTGGAATGGCATTACTTGACATGCATCAGATTATTCCGTTCACGAATAACCGTGATCGAGTCTTGGACTTGGTATTTGCTTATATCAATGCAGTCGATCAGTGCGAGGTAATGCTACCACCTGAGGCTGTTACCAAAGTTGATCCGTTACACCATCCCGTTCTTGTCACGCTCAGCTGTCCACCACTAGTTAGATATAACGAGGCACCTGATGATAGAGAGTTTGACTTCTTCCGCACTGATTTCGCAAAATTGAATGAAGCTTTGCACTCAACAGACTGGTCGTTCCTGGATACAAATGATATTAATATGGCTGTAACACTTTTCAACCAACGTCTCTTGTCACTCTTTCGTGAATTCGTTCCTCGACCCAGGCCAAAGCTGAAACCACCTTGGTTAAATTTACGGCTTCGTCGTCTCAGACGTAAGAGATCCACTGCGCTAAAGGAGTATTCTCGTTTTCGAAACGCCTTCACTAAACGAGAGTTTGCTAGAACTAGCCGTCAATACAGAACATATAATCGCTTCCTTTACTCGAGATACGTGAGGCAAAAGCAATGTAACCTTAAACAAAATCCTAAACGTTTTTGGTCATTCGTTATCGAGAAACGCAAGGAAACAGGACTTTTTGCTCAAATGACACTTCACGATCAATCTGCCAGTAATACTGAAGACATCTGTAATCTTTTTGCTCAGCAGTTTGCTAGTGTTTTCGCTGCCAGTAGTGCCTCAATTCGTGATGTACAAAATGCGCTAAAGTTCGTTCCTGCAAATGTATGTGATATAAACTTAATTATTTTCTCACAAAATGAAGTTGTAGAGGCTCTGAAGCAGTTAAAATCATCAGTGACCCCCGGACCGGATGGAATACCATCAATCATACTGAAAAATTGCGCATCTGCTCTTTCAAACCCGTTACAGTTAATTATCAATCAGTCGTTTCATCAGTAAACATTTCCTGAATGCTGGAAAAGGTCCTATTTTTTCCTGTGTTCAAGAAAGGAAACAAAAGTGATGTTACAAACTATCGGGGGACTACATCGCTTTGTGCTGGGTCAAAACTGTTTGAGATTTTGATCGGTGGCTCGTTGCAAAGGAGAGTTACGCAATACATTTCAACGGATCAGCATGGCTTTTTTCCTGGTCGCTCAATTAGTACAAATCTAGTTGAATTCTGTTCTTTTTGTCTGCAAAATATGGAAAATGGAGCACAAGTCGACACGGTGTATACTGACATTAAGGCAGCGTTTGACCGCGTAGATCACAATATACTGTTAGCCAAATTAAAGCATCTTGGAGCTTCTACTACCTTCGTCCGGTGGTTGAAATCGTTCCTTGAAAACCGCTATGTATCTGTAAAATTAGCACTTCCTCCAGGATGTAGAATCGTATACGCTGATGACCTAAAAATCTACTTCGTAGTTCACTCAGTTACTGATTGTATTGAGTTACAAAAATTGATTGATATATTCCATGAGTGGTGTTTTGTCTCAGTATCAGTGTTGCCAAATGCTCCGTAATCAGCTTCAGCCGAAGAAAAGCCCCTATCGAATACAACTACTCTATTAACGGTCAGGATATTGAGCGAGTTACGGTTGTAAAAGATCTCGGTGTTCTGCTGGATACCGAACTCAGATTCCACGATCATTACTGCAGTATCATTTCCAAAGCAAGCAAGAACCTGGGATTCATAATGAAAATTACTAATGAGTTCCGTGATCCGTACTGCTTACGAGCATTGTACTATACACTTGTACGCTCTGTCCTTGAAACAGCGGCAGTTGTTTGGAGTCCTTATGCTGGGCTCTGGACTGCACGAATCGAATCGGTACAGAGAAGGTTCATCAGATATACACTTCGAGGTCTCCCTTGGACAGATTCTGTGGAGCTTCCTCCATATATAGATAGGTGCAGGTTGCTGGATATGGACACATTAGAGAAACGAAGAGATGACATGCGTGCTGTATTTGTTGGAAAGGTGCTTTGTGGATCAATAGATGCGCCATGGATTCTAGCCAATATTAATGTTAACGCGCCCCCCAGAATTCTCCGGGCAACTGACTTTCTCAGAATCCCTTTTCATCGGACTGCATATGGTCAAAATGAACCAATTACTGCCATGTGTAAAATTTTTAATTCCGTATTCCATTTGTTCGACTTCAATATTAGCTGTGAAACGTTTAAATGTCGATTGCGTAGCCTCTTTTTAATTTGTTAGTTTTTAAGTTTTATTTTTTTTTTTTTTCATGTAGACCCTGTTGTCCGATGATGCTAAGTAAATAAATGTTAAATGTTAAATGTTAAATGTTAATTGTACACTGATACAAAAAACACGAATAATTATTCCTCACCCTGTATATGACATGCCATAGTTCATTATGATTCTGTTGTTCACACTCGTATAATTACTATTAACACTATTTCGTACAAAGAAAAAAAATTATTTCGTTGAAATGTTTTGTCGGCTGAAAATAATATCGGATGAAGAAGTTCATTGATTCTCAGAAAAGTCGAACAATGAAGACTTTTCAGCTGGCAGTAATAACGAATGTGTTCCCAAAATTGAAATAGAAAATGAAGAATCTGTGAAGTTTTATGGCGGAGACGTTTTGAATAATATGTGTTTTCCATATTTCATCAATTTCGCCATGGGTTGCCATACAAAATATACATAGGTCAAAAACGACCCGCCAACGTAAGATAAGTCGTATTTTTTTAACCTAGGTCTACGGTTTAAAAATCCTGCATTGTTTGAATCCTAGAATCTAAAAAGTAAACAGGAAAATTATATTAGAATGGCAAAGGATTTGAAGAATTTTAAATTCAATCACATTAAGTTTGAATGTTATATTTTCAATCTATATGTATTCAATCTATATGTATTTGTATCAAATATTGTATCAATCCTATGATACACAAGCTCAATTAATCTAGAATACTTAAAATTATAATTCCCATTTTATCTCAATATTGGACAACTTTTTCAATCTGACATTTGAGTCAAAATTCTTGGCCTATGACTCGAATATATTCTTAGCTATTTTATTTACCATATGCTACTTGTTCTTCCACACCCTAATCCGTATCATACTGTGGTCTACAATAAGTACGACATTTATTGGTAATAATCCACCACTTGGGCGATGAACATTAAAAACAAACAAAGAGTTTTGAATAATAAATTTCACTTGCTTAGCAATTTCCATACCACATCGGATTACTCATGCATACATCGCAGCGCATATATTAATGCACTTCCCTTTTTTCAACATTACGTTCTGCAGCGTGCACGCATAAAAACGCGCAGAGATTCCCTTCGTTCTTGATGCAGCTTACCCTCTCGGCTGTCTTGCTCGCATTCAGTTGTTGAACACGATGAGGCAAGGAAAAACTGCAGATGCATGTCATCTCTGTCGCTGCGAGCAAGTTTATGCGCGGGTGCACAAGGAGTATCGTGTCATGCGTGTGAATTATGGCACGTGGCGTACAAGAAGTATCACATCACAGGAAGGAGGAGTGAGCGCAGAGGATGTGCGGTGTAATGGAAGTACTCCGAGCTAAGAATCTTCTGGTTTTTATATCAAGGTTTTCTCAAGTGTGGGGAATATTGCAGGTTGGTAATTGATCGAGAGCCGCGTTCGTTAGCCATCGTTCTCAAAAGGATTGAGAGTATGCAAATTATTCTATCCTTGCTTGAAGTGAAATTTCAATCAAGTGTGTTGCAAAGGATTTTTGCTTCGGGCAATATTTGTCAGTTTTTATTCCACCGATGAAGCGAAATACGTTGGGAAAGTATCAGGTTTCAGTGTAAATATGAATTTATTCGAATTTCACAAAACTTTATCAAATTCGAAGCAATCAAAAACTGCTGAAAATTGCTCTATCCAACCAATCATGCTCAACCTGCAATCCATAATGACACATGTAGAATGAAAATTTCCCTTAAATAGCAATAATTAACGAAGGATTTAAAATTTCTATTAGTTTTGCCTGCCTCCTCACTTTCATTACACGGCTTAATGGCTGACCCCCCGTTGCCAAACTACGTACAAAACGGAACACTTCTTCTGACACCAGCGCAAACAAACGCTGGTTTTTTGCTCCTCCTGCGACGCGTTAAATAATGGCGTTACCCGCTTGCGAAGTATTGACAGTCGCTCTCGTGTCATGCAGGTAAAATAAGCTTAAAAGCGTGTTACGGAACGCTTACACATAAAACATATTTTAACTTCCATCACACTCGCTGTCTATTTCCCCGGGCGATAATTGACGTTGGCATCCTCCTCCTACGTGGGCTGCGCTGTCGTTCGGTCCGGAGGTGAAGGTGATAATGACGAGAAGTTGACAGTGCCAGGCATTCAGCACCAGGATTATTATGGTTTTTGTAAGGCTTAAACGTGTGTAGGATTGACGGCCGTCACTGCACAAGTGTTTTGTACGAATAAAGTATCACTTTTATTGGATTTCTCATACCGTAACGAAATATAATTACAAAAATTCTAGAATGGGTATAAAATATGTGCATAATTTTAACCCATCAGTATGAGGTAAATTTGGCGTTAAATCTTAATTTGACACTTGTTCCGTCCGGATAAAAATATACTTTTCACTGACCTGCACTACACGAATTCGATGGAAAACAACGCAGTCACCGATATACATACATACCTTCAAGTTTCTCGATTAGGGCAGATGCGGCCTCGGTCGGGCTGAAATGCCGCTCTACTAAGTTCATCCGTTCGGTCGATTGCCGGTCACGGCCACCATTAGGCGTACAACCAGAATTGGAACACACAACAACACACGTACGCTCGTATGCCATTCAGCATCCCGGCCTGTGAATTCCACCCAAGTCCATCAGTGTGACCGCCAGACTTAGGCGGGAGAAAGGCAATGCATCATTGGTCGCTATTTTTTGCGCGTCAACTCGAACGTTTCGTTTTTTTTTTCTCCTCTATTTGTTCATATCCACAGTCACACATCCAACGTTAACTCATAAATCACAGCCGGGGAGTACTGGAAGTCGATCACAGGCGGTCGCTACCCTCTGGAGGGAAACATCACTGTCCCCCGTTCACCCGCCAGTCGAACCGAACATTGTGGGCAGACCTACTCTAGCTTGATCGTCACTGGCCGGCCAAACGGTAATAACACAGTAGCAAGGAGGATTCAATTTCGAGTGTTTTCAATGTTCCAAATCCAAACAGATTGCACGCGGAGAATGGTGCCCTGCGGCTACGGCGACTGTTGGTCGTTGGTACGTGCCATTCCGGAGCTGTGCCGATCTGATGTTTAGTTAGCTGCCAAATGTTTCAATTTCGTGATTTGTGCGGCGATTTTTTCACCAATTCCAACCAGACGAGGGTCATTGCGGAATTTTCTTTCGTCGCACCGATCGGGTTGGGATCGATCGGTGCGGTTGTACAATGTCTACGGAGCCAGGCAGCAACGCAGCACGGATCAGGGCGATATCGGGAGTTTGCTTGTTGTAATTAATAATAATGTATGTGATTTCAAAGACTTAACCTAGAACTCGTTTGGCGTGCTCGTCTTAGGAACAGAAATTGTAAAAACTTGCAAACAGAACTGAAAAAACAACATTTTTATTTCAGCTACTTAGCTTGTAAATCCATAGTTAAAACAATCCCTTATATGGCTTGCATGCCAACGTTGTACTCTTACGTTTTATTTCAAAATGGCAAGCAATGCTCATTGATGATTTTATCAGTTGCATTCGATGAAGTACTTTCTTCTCATTTTACAATTCACTGTGCTATTGTCAAGCTCATTTCGCTATCCTAACCCGAAAAACCCTGATTACAATCCTATTCATAATTCCAGTTCCAATTACAATTCCAACCCAATCTTAATTTCAATCCCTCGCCCACTCCCTCTAACACTACTACTGATACTCACACGACCACATCCACGCCCACGTTCACACCCACGCTCACGTTCACACCAACTCCCACTCCCAATAACAACTCGCACTCATATACTCACTTCCATCCTTACTTCCTCGCCTCTTCCTTTACCACACCCACTCTCAACCCCATTGATACTCCCATTCCACGACCACTCTCACTGACACTTCCACTCCCACGCCCACTCTTATTGACACTTATACTTTCTCGCCCATTTCCATGCCCATTTCGACTCCCACGCTGACTTCCACTTCCACTTAGTGATAACACTCGTACTAACCACCCCACTTCCATTTCTATAATCAATCCTATTCTCACTCCCTGTCAATTTTCACTCCCACTTCTACGCTTACAACAACTGCTACTTCTATGCTCACATCCACTCTCACGTCCACACGAACTTCTACTTCTTGTTCCATATCCATTTCCACTTCCGCTCTCATTCCCAATCCCACTCCCATTCCCAATCCCACTAACAATCTCACTCCGACTCCCACTGACATTCCCACTCCCACTGGCACTCCTACTCCCACTGACACTTCTATCCCCACGGCTACTACTATGCCAACTTTCTCGCCTACTCTCACAGCCACGCCTACTTTTCCTAAAATAGATATAATCAACGGAGAATTTTTTTCCTTCTGCAAAGTCATTTATCGAGAAATTACCTGCTACGTGTAGTAGTGCTTGTATTCACCTAAATTAACTATTTTCATATCTTCTTTATCGACCTTAAAATCACCTCAAACATGTTTCCAAAGCGTATACCAATGCTATGGGTGGATGAGGTTTCCAAAGGTTTTTTTCTGTCTGGAGTAAAGCTTCTCTGTTGAGGAACCTTTGCAATCACGTCTGTGTAGGTTATAACCTACCAGGGAATTCTTCTACCAAATATCCCTGTACGCGCCTTAGGCGCGGAATTAATACACAAGATAACGGTGGACTAACTAACTTTATTTTCGTACATCACTACTTAAATATACCCTACCGGTAACTCAGAGAGAGAGACTTTCTCCACTCTCTGTTTACCTTACTAATCTCTTAACCTATAATCTAGTACCGCATGTACGATAGAACGCATGCGAGAGCATCAACACCGTTGAACCGGCGACTTCTGTTTTGTTTATAACACAAAACTTGTTTATTTTATTCGAGTTTGTTTGCCTGTGGCACAGCAGAAGGCTGCGCGAAGTTCTTTGCCACCTGTGGCATAATCTGTTGATACATAGAGTGTTGACAGAGCCGTTCGCGGTCCTCTGTCAAGGGAACCAAATGTTTCGCCTGACTAAAGCATAGCAGAAGGCTATGCCCTCCTAGGAACAAAATTAAACTTTAATTATAAGGCTCGTGACGGAGCATTGGGTTCTTCGCAGGGTGTGACGTCACATCTGCCACCCCGCCTAGTTGGCCATTATCTAGAAGAGATGATGGTCACATGGTCCGTTCTGACGGCCGATAGGTGTGTTTTTCATAACAAATATTTTTCGCGTTTTTATGCTACTATATACATATTCGTTTTCATGATATTCCTTCTTCATAACAAATTGACAAGTGTTCGCTCGCCGGGTGCGCTGCGCCTTGTAGATATCCGCTGCTTGGCTGTCGGATTCAAGCGACGGGTTACAGGGGGTTTGAAACGGAAAGGTGCGTCTGGCAGTAGAGGTTCTCATCGGTTGTTTGTGATGTCATCCTCGCGAACTCATCCTTAAGGCTTCATCGAGTTATTTACAATAGTTCCAAGGTTACCATTGCACTTTAATTAAGGCTGCAGTACATCTGGCTGTTTTACGACTGTTCAGAGTTTGTTGTTGAACCTCAATGTTGGGTTAGCCGTGTCCCTTTGACATAGATCGGCTGTATTTTTATTTGGCTTATAGTATTGTTACGCGCCGTGTGGCGAAATGATTAGCGATTGCCACCGGCTCTGTTGCATAATGCAGTCATTTGGTTTATCATCTTTAACTGTCTGCGCGGGGTGTCCAATTTTCCGCCAACATATGTGCGCACACTTTCAAATCGTAGTGCGGAAGAACATAGTTGATTAAACACGAGCAAAATTTTATAGCGTCATTTTGCTTGTTTGGCTTTGACCTCGAATCCTTATTTGTAGAAGTCAATAACTCTCTATGAGTAATATATATTTGGAGCAAATTATTACTCCCTTCTTTGTATAGTTTGATGTATTCGTCTTTGCGCTGAAGTCTCGCTTCAGGTTCGACCATGAGCCGCTTTGATTGAGTTCTGTTGCACATCTGGCCTCTTCAGGGGTCAAAAACTGGATACTGCTCGTCTCCTCTTGGTAATATCGTTTGGCTTTACCTCCATCTCGACCATAGACACCCGCCGTTCAACTCCCCTCGCAACCGTCTGCTTTCCTTTTCGCGCTGTACTGGGCATCATGGTATGCCCCATCTCGACATCCGTTGTAATCACCTCGGTCGTCTTCGATGATCAGGAACTCGTCTCGTTGTCAATTCTTAGATGCTAGTTGCCCTACTTAGCAAGTGGTGCATTATTTTTTTGCCATTATTTTATCAATTCTTTTTTTGGTTTCGTTACTTTTTCCACTTGCTGTTTAAAACTACTGTTCACTCGCGTACGGGCTTCTTACATTCTATTTTCTACCCTACGCTTCTGCTTACAATCTAGGCCCGTATTATTCTTCTTTTCGGATGACATAATCTGGTTTCTCTTCCCCTACTAAGTTGTTTATCTCTATTAGTATTCAATTTTACAAACATAACATTTCAAATGTGCATTGTTTACTTTTTTTTTTATCATACATTCTCTAACTTTGGTATTCGATGTTTTTTTTTTTTGTTTGACATTACAAATCATTGCGTCACGTATCAATTCCATTTATCTGTATTAGGCTTTCTTATTCTTTATTCCGCGTTAAAATATCAGTTTAACTTGTCTTGTGGCTCATTATTAGCTTTTTCCTCATCAAATGTGCTTATGTTCTTCAAATAACTTTCTTCAATTTTATCAAGTAGCTTTGTTTGGTTACATATTTTCTTCATTTTGCGTTCTTTCCAAATATTTTCCTCCTTCTTCTAATAACAGTTTTCAATAAAATAAATCTGTTTCCGCACAATGTATTATTTTTTCATCTCTCTGTTTTTGTTTCATCATGTTTTCATCGAACAAACCGCATTGGTTCAATCTTTTCTTGTCCTTTGTCAAGTATTTCCTGTCTGATTCATAAATAATTCTTTTCATTGTACAAACCGCGTTGATTAAATATTTATCGTTTTCTTCTGTCTTGATTTACAGTGTTCGTCTAATAACTGGCGTGTTCTTAACACCTCATATCATCTTCTATGTGCACTTAAAATGTCCCGTCACTTTCTCATCTGCTTTATTCTTTAATCTTTTGCATCTCTTTTTGAATCTGTTATTATTTAAATTTCGATTTGTCTCTTGCTACTGTCATACTGTCATACTTACACTACTTACACTTCACCTTAGTATGCAGTTGCCTGCATAATACCTCTCCCCCTTCCGTCCGAAGGTGCGACCGCCCGCTTTAGAGATTCCTGAAAGATAAGAAGGTTAGGAAATAAACGAAAACTCGCACACTCAATCATCCTGGGCCGGTTATTCCCTTGTTTTTCTTTCACCCAATTTGCACTCCCGCCAATCATTCTGGGTAACCACCCCGTTGTCTACATTCGCTCGTCCTTAACTAAAATTAGAATAGTCTGAATCTCCTAAAGTCAGCAGTCTCCTTGTTCGGTAGGTTTTGCCTTCTTGTCCAAAGTCTCTCCTAGTTCTATTGTTTTCCGTCATTTAAGTTATCTCCATCACACAAAATTTCCCAATACATCATCAATCGATTTTCTTCTTCTATTTCTTATTGGGCCATTAGCTATTTTAAGTTAATCAAACCTCGTTTTCATGAGGTTTTTGTTCACTATATAATTTTCCCATGTTTACATTTGCATTTTACAAAAAACAAACAAATGCTGTTTCAATTTCTATTAACTCTTTAATTTTCCATCACCACATTCCAGGTCATTCTAGTCATTCAAATTCCCCAAGTTTTCTATTTATTTAACTGTTATCGGCTGGGTTACTCGTCCCTCACGCCTCCATTCGTATTTTAATTTTTTCAATTGTGTTATGCCATTTGACCGGTATCCTCAAAGGCTGTATATCTCTATCGGCGACTTCTCGTATTTTTTCACGTCATTTCCTTTTTTAAACCTTGTTACGCCTTTTGATTCCTGTCATTGAAAGGCTCTTGATATTTTCGGCGACTTTTTCTATTTCTTCACGCCTTAACTTCAGTATATTTTTTCCGTTTGGTTCTGCTTCTTCAATAAAATCATTCATCTTTCTCGGCGACTTTTCGTATTTTTTCACGCCTATATTTTACTTCCACCTTTCTTTTTCATACAGTTTTAGGTGCTTGCTATTATAACTCATGCCCTCCAATATCGTATTTCATTAAATATATTCTGTCCGTTAACCTTAACAGCATAGTTTAAGTTCATATATTCAGTCATAATAACGCTTAAGCCGGTTATTATGAACTTTTTCTAAACGATTTCCGTTTCTAATTACTGTGGTCATTTCGCTTGGAATGTCCACTACTTCATATGGTCCTCTCCATATGTTCTGAAGCTTTTGGCCTGCACCAGTCGCTACGGCCTTCACTAATACTTGTTCACCCCACATGGGTTTGTAATCATTAGATGATCTGTCGTAAATTTGTTTGCGGTTCTCTTTACTCCTTTTCAGGTTGGCTTGTGCGTTCGCGTGGAGGTCAAAAAATATTTTTTTCATCTCTTGTGTATATGTTTCATATGTCAAATTGTCCACTCCATTCCGCTTGTAAATGGAGGTGGGAATGCGTGCTGTACGTCCATACAACAATTCGAAAGGGGTGTACCCCGTTGATGAGTTTACTGAAGTATTATACTGAAACGTAAAAAATGGGAGTAAGTTATCCCACGTGTGCGGTTTTCCGCCAATAAATTGCCTTAGGTAAGTTTTTAACTCCCGATTAGATCGTTCCACCAAATTTGCTTGTGGGTGGTACGGACTCGTCGTTATTTTCTTAATTTTCAAAATTTTGCACACATCTTTCATGAGTGTGCTTACAAAATTCGCACCGTTATCTGTAACTAACTCCAACGGTACGCCAAATTTGCAAATATAATTCTCTACAAAAGTCCTCGCTACCGTCTGGCTTTCTTGGTTTTCCATAGGTGCGACAGTTAAATATCTAGTTAGGTCGTCTTGCATGACCAGACCATAACGATTTCCTAAGTCGGACTCGGGTAATACTACTATATCCATGTATAATTTTTCAAATGGCTCCGATGCGGTTGTGGTGATCTGCATCGGTATCTTGTTTGATCTTCCAATTTTGTTCTTTTGGCAGGAATCACACTGCCGAACGTAGTTCTCGATATCCCTTTTCATCGTAGCCCACGTAAAAAGTGTGCCAATTCTTTGGCGCATTCGTCGCGCTCCTACGTGCCCTCCTAAGGGTGCATCGTGAAATTCCTTTAAAATTGTTTCCACTTGATCTGGCGCAATTACTGTACGCTCGCTATTAGCATTATATAATACTATTTGTTTTTCTAGCTTACCCGCTAGGAACTGAATCATTTGCAGAACTTCCTGTTGCTTGATTTTTCTGAATGATATTAGGTGAATGACCCCGGCTCCCTTTACTGCCGTGGGGCTCTTATTGAAGCTATCTAAAAATTGTGAAAAAAATTTCCGGCAAGCGATTAACGAATTTTCGCTGCCGTCTACTATGAAACCGCTTACTTTCTTGTCTTTAAATTTGAGTACCCCATCCTCTACGTAGTCTTTCAGTCCTTGTGACAGCTGATACAGTGTCTGAAGTTCTCTGTACGCCGTCCGACTGTTCAAAATGACAAGACGAGCTTCGATATTCCTCTCGTCCAATATTCTCTTCGAGACTTCCACCGTCTCACTTGGTATCAGGTCATTTGATAATGCCTGTGAAAAGTCATCATATGAAATGTTGACGAGTTGTTGCTCATCCTCGTCCTCAGCGATGTCCGCAATGTCTATGGCACTCAAATCTTGTATTGTGCCGTTCAAATCATCCGAAGCGTTCTTCTGCTGCTCTAGCAGGCGTTTCTGCTGGCGCGTAATCATGGCTATCTGCCTGTGGGGTGAACTTTCTTGCCCCTGACACGTGCCATCTGATAAACGTGACAAAAAATCGGCGACTATATTTTCGCTACCTTGTTTATACCTGATGCTGCATTCCAAACCCTGCAACTTTAGTCTCAATCTTGCCAGCGTTGGAGATGTCTCTTTGAGCCTCCAAATAGCTATAAGTGGTCTGTGGTCCGTGTAAACGATAAACTTTTGACCAAAAATGTAATGTTTGAAATATTCTATGGCCCATACAATCGCCAATAGTTCCTTTTCTATGATATGATATCTGGTCTCTGCACCTACAAGTGCACGACTCGCGAACGCGATCGGCCGGTGCATGGATTTTTCATTCGACAGGACGGCTCCAATAGCATAATTGCTAGCGTCTGTCGTAATAACGAAAGTGTCTTGATAATCTGGCCGGACTAAAACCGGCTCTGTAATCAGCGCGTTTCTAAGGAATTCGAACGCTTCCTGACATTCTTTTCCCCACACAAATCTAGCGTCTTTCTTCAACAAATCATTCAGCGGCTTGCGCTTCTCCGCGATGTTGGGGATAAACTTCCCGTAAAAATTTACTGTTCCCAGAAATGACCTTATACCTTTTACGTTTGTGGGTGGCTTAAGGCTTTGAATGGCCTTAATATTTGCATTGGTGGGTTTTATGCCTTCTTCATTAACGACATGACCCAAATACTCCAGTTCCTTTTTCAAAAACTGACACTTTGATGGTTCTATTTTTAAGTTATGTTTGCGCAAAGCTTGTAATACTTTTCGCAAGTTATCATTATGGTCGGTGATAGTGTCACCGAAAACTATAATATCATCGAGGTAGACAAAAGCTTTCACGTCCCCTATCTCAAAGAGAACAGTATTCATAAGTTTTTGGAATGTTGAGGGGCTGTTCTTTAACCCCATCGGCATCCGTGTAAATTCGAAGTGGCCTTTGGGAGTGGAAAACGCCGTCTTAGCCGCATCTCGGCGGTCTATCGGGACTTGATAGAACCCCGATTTTAAATCAATTGAGGAGAAATATTTTGCTCCTCCAACATTATCCAATATCTCATTTATAAGAGGTATTGGGTATACAAACGGCTTGGTAACTTCGTTCAATGATCTAAAGTCTACCACAATTCTGTATCTTTTATTACCGTCAGCATCCGGTTTCTTTGGTACACATAACACCGGTGCATTCCAGGGACTAGTGCTGGGTCTAATAATACCCTGCGCCCTCATTTCATCGATTTCCTTATTAATGTGCCGTTTCGTGGCCTCCGGAAATCTATATTGCCGCTTATTGATAGGCACCTCCGATGAAGTTTCTATCGTGTGTACGGCGGCGTCAGTAGTAGTTAACTTGTCGCCCTCGAAAAAGAATATATCCGCATAGCTTTCGACCATATTCTTCACTGTCCTGAATTCTCTATCAGGCAAGTGCGCCAAATTCAGCACTTGCCGTAGTTTTTCAATTCTTGCATTTCCTTTTGACTCTGGTGTCAGCTTGTGCTCCAACAGGTCATAGTCAAGCCTCGAGTCTAGGTCCAATTCGGGCATTATAGTATTCTTCGAGTCAAGAAAATTGTTCTTCGGCTCTTCATTTCGATATGTTTGGTGCTCTCTATTTATTTCGTTTTTGTCTACGTCAGCCTCATTGCGGGCTGTGTTGCTAGTATCTCGCAACTCGTTCTGCACCATAACTCTATTTCTGGCTGCCACATAAACATGTCGACTGAGGACTTCGTCTTTGGGCATACTCCACGGACTCAAGTCGTCCGGACTTCTGTTTCCGTGTTTTTTGAACACTATGTAATCAAAATTATTTCCTATTTGAAGCGTATGCTTCTTTAAGAATTCTGCTCCGATTAATCCGTCGCTTGGCAAATTTTCTAATATATGAAATTGCGTCGGGATCAAAAAGTCTCCGACTATTAAATCCAACATAATTGTACCTGAGGTTCGCACAATGTCTTGGCCGATACCTCCAAAAGTGGTTACATCCTGTGTATTTACCGGTACATTCAAAAGATTCACAATGCGTGCATTAATTATATTCGCACATGCACCTGTATCTAAGATCAGGTTCAACGTAAATTTGACATTCTGCTTAGCCAGTAGGGTTAACATTAAGTGCCCTCTGACATCGTAATATACTCGCTTAGCCACACAAGCACTGTTGTCTCTTATGTGATTGCATGCGGTCCTCCAATCGGCTATTTCTATATTGCTGGGCTCATCGGTACATCTCCGCCAGTCAACATCTTCGCAAATTTCTGCTAAATCCTCGTTAAAATATTCCTGTGCAACAGGATCCAAAATACCTTCTTTTTGCGAATTATTACTTCTTTCATTAATGTTGGCTACCATAAGCATTTTCTGAGGCATCCGGGTATACGAATTCCTGTACCTCCTATCAGTTGGTCGATCTTGACCATAATAATTATATTTCCAACCATGGGCGTAGTCCCCTTGGCTTCGCCGGTAGGAACGCGCTGTGCGATAAATGTATTTGGATCGATTACCGTCGCTAGATCCACATATATTGTTATAATTGTTTTGTCTGTAAATTATTCTATCTCTATTTTTGTAATTATAATATTCATTTCTTCCAAGACGGCTGTTGCTATAATCAGCGTCTTTGTGATTTATTGTAAAAATATTTCTGCTACTATTAAATTGTCTAAGCGCATCGCGCTGTCTTTCGACCAATTCTAGGCCCTGTATTCTATGTTCTATTTCCAGAATGTGATTACGCTCATGGTAGTAATCCTCTAAGTCGTCTAGCAGCTCTTCTAACTTCAATGCTCGTTTACCTTGAGCAGCTTCTTTCAATGCGGTGTCACACAAACCCGCCATAAAATGTAATCGAAGACTAACTATCATGCATGACTTCGTACAATTAGTTTCGTAGGAGTCGATTTGCTCCTTAATTTTCAATGTCCTCTTTTTATAATCAGGAAAGGTCTCATTCGCTTCCTGTTTCAATGTTTCTACTTGATTTATAACTGCCTCGATGCGTATAATATCCCCAAATTCCTTTAATAAATTCTGCTTAACCTGTGGCCAAGCGTTTGCGTTAATTCGATGTATTGCGGCAGCAGCTCTGCCTTTTAGTTTTAATAGAACAATGTAAACCAGTGGAGCGTGTGATACTCCTTCTGGTATCTCCCGAGCAAAATGCTCGATATGATAAACGAACGCTTCTAGTTCGTCTAGCGATCCATCAAATTCTGGGATGCACTGCATGGCATCTGCTTTTGGGAACGTGTACTCCATTATAAATATAAAATTTTTTATATATATTTCATAAAAACAATAAAAGGTACTGCGGACTAAATATTATAAGACTATACAAGGCTTATGTAGCCTTCTTCTTTTTTTTTCTAGGTATCACTAACGATTCTGTTGACCAGATGTGATAACGTAGCGTGACCGACTCTAATTTCTTCGTCGCGCCATCAAAAAATCTTAACACCAAGTTTCGAACCATTTAGTGTCAACGGTTCAACGTTTATCTTTATTAATTAAATAAATAACTTTGGGTTTTCATAGTAATTAAATGATTATTTAAAAAAAAATCATTTCTATTTAGTGTAATTAAATTAATCAAAGATTGTAAATGTTTACATTAGATGGCGTAAGGTGCCATTCCTTATTCATGAAATAATATTCTAACGTAAACCTCCAACATTATATATCTCTGCCGTCAGTTACTATTAACTCTTCCGGTGGATATGTCACCATCGCTGCGCGCGTTGCGCTTATAGATGTATCCATTTTTTTTTTACCCTCTTAGCAATTCACCGCTACTGGTAAGCCATGTATGGTAGCAAAACGTTCTTACCATTGGCCATTAAAATTGATGCTTACAAAATACGACCTTGGCCGTGGCTGGCACAGCTGATCG
Organism: Wyeomyia smithii; assembly: GCF_029784165.1. Lineage (NCBI taxonomy): Eukaryota > Metazoa > Arthropoda > Insecta > Diptera > Culicidae > Wyeomyia > Wyeomyia smithii. Next base: position 87,358,570 of record NC_073695.1, on the reverse strand, counting down.
CAATAACACTGCAAAATTCATAAACAGAGACAGCGTACCCGACAATTAGTACAACTGACTAACTTTTGTATGCAACGTGTGAGCGCGCAATTCGTAGTTACCGCTCTCACGCTTTTTATTGGACATTAATGAAATGCGACTTTACCCTTTTTATATTTGCTAACGATAACGTAGCCACCCGTGTGCTAAAATTCTCTCTTAGAATAATTAAGGTGATTTCCATGTGCGCAGCTCTGCGAGTATCTGTTTGCGTTCTTAAATTCGATTTGCTAGCGGTGTTACCGCCCGTTTGCTTCCCGCTCTGCCACTTTAATTATTTTGTTGGGCAAATGAACGAAAATCGCTTGCGTGCACTTGTCGTGCCGAGAGTTTTATTGCTTGCCGTTTGAGAAATAAAATCAACCGCGCAGCAGCGGCGCGAATTGATTGTTTATACAAATTGGCCTCTCGACCCAAGTAGATGTGATAACCTGTAAATCGTTATCATTACGAACCACTGAAGATTTGTTACGATTGTAGTTCGCCTAATGTAGTCTCCAAGGTCATTTATGTCTCCTAATGTGTATCTTTCCGTCGTTCTCTCCTATCGTCAATAGCTCCTAAATGGTTTTATATTTGGTAATTTTTTGTTTTATCAGTTTTAAAAAAAAAAGATTCAATAGATGTTAATTCACTGTGTGCTTCTCACCCCTTGATTCCTGAGTTTCTACAAGGGTCGATGAAAGCGGGGGATCTTCAAAAATCACCGATCGCTCTAAGTTCGCCAACTGATCTTCTGCAAGATCTGATGTCTCAAACTCAAGACAATTTTTTGATAATCTTCTATTTTTGTTTGGCTCAGGAACAATCGCCGAGTTATTTAAGATTTTCAATGCCAGACACACTTTCGATTGAACAAGTGTGTACTGATCTGTTAATCTATTCCAATGTTCTGGCGTTAAATTCGAATTTTCGCACTCTTTTAAAATTTCCGAAAAGTCGTTTAAAGCGTCGCTTAATAATTTTCTTCTATTAGCGACTGCCGCCCGCGTTCTCGGCCTGTTTATGTTATTGCTCAGATTATGGTACTCCTGGTAGACATAATCCTTAAGCTCTTTTAATCTTGACATTTATGGTCATAACCGTCTAACACCTATTCTGCTTTTGCAATATGCCGCATAATAAAAAAGGAAATGACTCACTCACCCGAGTATCCTTGACACAGGGCCGGTCATCGTTGTTGACTTCAATTTCCACTACGTAACTTCGGCACCTTCTTAATACGACAATTCACTATATCGAATATCTGCCAACGTCGAAACTGACACTTACATGAAAAAAACGATCGCACTTTACAAGTCGTCTTCAGCAGCAAAACACAGCACCTTTTCCCCGCATACGAATGTCACTCGCTTGGGTTTGCCACCAACTCAGTTCACTTCCATGCAAAAAGCGAGAAAAGAGAACACTTTTTGTCAACCTCTTTTCTCGATTTTCGTTTCTCTTTTTTTTTTTTCTCTTTCACTAGCAGCACTACTTTCCAAGCTGCTGACCTCGATAAATCGTTAAGTACTTTTTCTTCAGTTCTCTTTTTTTTTCCTTTCTTTTTTTTTTTTCTTTAAATAACACACTCTTTTTCCTCCGCGAGCACTACTTGGATTAAAACTCCGAAAAACTATTTCATTTTTCACTGAACCACAGATATTTAAACCACTACTTTTTCTTTTTGCTCCCTTAGCGTGATTACTACGACCGAGTTTACGACCGCGTCTGACTTCCGAGATACGTCCGATTAAAGAAAAGATTCAATGGCGCGGAAAAGACCCACCGCTGTCACCACATGTGTAGGTTATAACCTACCAGGGAATTCTTCTACCAAATATCCCTGTACGCGCCTTAGGCGCGGAATTAATACACAACAAGGGCTTTAATTTTAATTATAAGGCTCGTGACGGAGCATTGGGTTCTTCGCAGGGTGTGACGTCACACGTCTTCCATCGCATGAGGAAGTTAAGCCGTGGGTGCCGGTCCGTTAATCAACGGGTCATAAGTTAGGGTCCTGGCCGAAGTTGCCTCTCCGGGTGTCGGTGATTGGCACAACAACAGTGGTGGAACTAGACTGACGGAAAATTAGAGGAAATAAAAAAAATGTCCATGCCAATCCTAATCCCAATTCCACAACCAAATTGAATTCCAAACCCAAACCAAATGCCTAACCCAACCCAATACCCTTGGTATTATCGAAAAAATGCCCACGGACCATAACCTCATTTTTACGGACAGTCTCAGTTATATTGAGGCTCTTCGATCGATGAGAATGCAAAGCACTCTCCGTATCTCCTGAGGAAAATATTTGAACATTTGAGTGCTTTATCCGAAAAATCTTCTCAGATTACCTTAGTGTGGGTCCCTTCTCATTGTTCCATTCCGGGCAATGAGAAAGTGGACACTTTGGCTATGATGAGCGCAAAAAAACGGTGGTTTTTACGATAGACCAATTGCCTACAATGAGTTTTTTCAAACAGACCTCATGGGATAAGGGGCAATTGGGAAGGTGGCTACAAAACATCATTCCATTAAATCTTGGCTTAGGGGGTTGGATGTAAGACGAGATTTCAATCGCGTAATGTCTCGGATTGTGTCCAACCACTACGGGTTAGATGCACATCTCCAGGGTATTGGGCTCACGGACAGTAATCATTGTGTTTGTGGATTGGGGTATCACGACATTGAACACGTAGTTTGGGTGTGTACTGACTTTCGTGACGCCAGTTCCTTACTTTTGGATTCCCTTAGGACCCGAGGTATATAACCCTATGTCCCAATTCGTATCCTGGCTCAACGGAACATTGCATACATGATGCTGATCTATGGCTACTTGAAAACCATCAGAGATCAGAGTATTCATATAACTACAAACTCACCCACTGATTGAAAAACCTGCTAGTTTTAGTTCTAGTGTTTATTGTTAGTTCGTAGTCGGTAGCGAGTTGAAAAAGTTTACCTGTAGCTTATAAGATACCTTAGAAATTAGAATATCTGGCTCCGTTAAATATTTAACGTATTGTGCCGTTTCAAATAAACAAAGCAAAGCAAAGTCTTGGTGCTGCATTCCGTATCGGAACTCGATCTTCTGTTTATTATACACAGACTTCGCAACCAACTGTTAAGTGTACAGGACAATTGCGGGGCTAGCGTTACGATCCTACTGACACTAACAGTCTCTCCCGAGCCGAGACTCGAACCTACGACGACTGGCTTGTTAGGCCAGCATCGTACCTCGAGACCAGCTGGGACGCTATGTGAAAAAAAAACCAATCCTAATTTCAATCTCATTCATATTCTCAACCCAATTCCGATGTTAATGCCAATCTCAACCCTAATCCCAATCTTCTCCATAATTGCTAAACACTTTTCAATAAAGCAGTCTTATATAACACTGTGCTACAGCGATTTAGAACTTCTGAAGTGACCTACTGTAGGTTGTAGGTCTTGTTGAGTATAACATTCTCTCATACTAGAAATTTTCCAAACACCCCCAAAATCTGAAGTTATGGTCAAAATACTGTTTTTTGAACCTCAGCGCATGTAATATTTTTTAACTCAGTCATTTATCAACCGATTTTCAATAGTTTAGCAGTTTTAGAAAGAGAACAAATGGAGCTTTCAAAATATATACAGGTTTTTACTACTACCATTAAAACATGTTGAGTTATTTAGGTTTAAATCTAATTTTTTAGACTTTTTCGCGAAATTTTTCAATTTAGTTTTAAATCTGCAAATTACATTTTTCAATCGTCAGCTCCACATTTACTGCTTGAAATAAAAATAAAAATAGCTTGACTTGCATTATAGTCATTAAAAATAAGAAAGATGAATATTTCATGACGGACCAACACGTCAAGATGTTGCCGTTGGTAGAGACGGCAACAGACTGGCGCTTTTCGATCTTTTACTGATGCAGTAAACCCCACTGTGACGTGAGAGTTACGAAACAAAAGCCAGCCACCAAACAATACTCTCTACTGAGTAAATGATGACGTGCGATAAAGTGTGCAAGCGATATAAAATAGCTATTTAGCAAGGCCGACTTATACGTCTTGCGGTGGTGTAATCGGAAACGCATCTGACCGGAGATTAGAAGTTGGGGGTTCGAGTCCCACCTGCTGGACTATATTTTTCGTAAATTTCTAAATAACTATTTCTCCAGTTAGTACATTTTTCAATCGTCAGCTCCACATTTAATGCTTGAAATAAAAATAAAAATAGCTTGACTTGCATTATAGTCATTAAAAATAAGAAATATACTACAATTTTGAAACAATATTCAATTCCGAATCAGTTTTGTGAGAGAATATTCAATTCCGAAATAGTTTTGTGAAAATCTGTTGATATTTTGATAAATTATTTATTTTTTAAGGAAACCAGACTTTTTGGCTTCTATCGCACAATTATTTGACGGAGCTACAAATGATGAAAAAACTTTTGATGTGACTTAGTGTGAGTTGTATGTTTAGTCAAATGTTACTTGCGCGTTTACTTGAAGTTTTTCAAATTAATTATTAGTTATGGTTAAACCCCTGTTTTTTACCTTAGCTCACATTTTTAGGATTAATTCGGTTATTTTTCAACCAATTTTTTGTATTTTGGCTGTTTTGGAAAGGCGAAAAATAGAACTCTTGAAACATATAAATATTTCTCAAGAGTTTACCCATATGTGATGAATAGTTTTGAATAAAATAAGATGTTCTATATTAAATAAAATGAGATGATTTTTTCCCCAAATTTTACCTATATGTGATGAATAGTTTTACAATAAATAATAATGCTGGGACCATCCGGATTAAAATATCCGGATATCCGACCTCGGATATCCGACAAATATCCAAAATCCGGATCAACCCGAAATTCGGATTGTGGAAAAAGCCATTTTTCGCGTTACATTTCATTCGAACGGGCCTAGAAGACAGAAAAAAAAATCCGGATATCCGACTATTCGACTATCCGTATCCGGATATCCGGACATCCGAATAATATTCGTTTACACATCCGTGATCCGAGCTTCGGATAACCGGATCACGAATATATCCGGTTAAAAGTCCCAGCACTAATAAATAAGATACCTAGTTTATGTTATTTTCAATTTTTTCCAAATTTAGTCGCAATTTCTTAAACATTGATGTAATGAACGAGCTTTAATTGCTGTATTTGAATTTGAAAAGTACATTTAGTGCCAAACGAAAACAGTAAGTGTTCTGGCTGAGATATGACTTGATGTTTTCCACCATATATGTACTTAGATTTCGTCAAATCATTTCTCAGCCAAATTATAACAGATTTTCATCATCAACATCTCTTGTTTTCGTTTGGTACCAGAAAGAACTTTCCAATTTTTACAGCAATTAAAGCTCCATCCTTACAAAAATATGTGAAAAATGGCGAATAAATTTGGAAAATTTTGAAAATAACATAAACCATCTTATTTTATTTGAAACTATTCATCACATATAGGTAAACTCTTTAAAAATATTTATATGTTTCAAGAGTTCTACTTTTCGCCTTTCCAAAACAGCCAAAATACAAAAAAGTGGTTGAAAAATAACCGAATTAAACTTAAAAATGTGAGCTAAGGTAAAAAACAGGGGTTTAACCATAACCAATAATTAATTTGAAAAACTTCAAGTAAACGCGCAAGTAACATTTGACTAAACCTACAACTCACACTAAGTCACATCAAAAGTTCTTGCATTTTTTCATCATTTGTAGCTCCGTCAAATAGTTGTGCGATAGAAGCCAAAAATTCTGGTTTTCTTAAAAAATATATTACTAAGCCAAATATCACCAGATTTTCAAAAAACTACTTTCATTAGATTCGGAATTGAATATACTTTCAAAATTGTAGTATATTTGTGGTATGTTTCTCACGCAAATAGACGGAAAATTCAAAATTATATTGAAAAATTTCGTGGAAAAGTCTAAAAAATAAGATTGAAACTTAAATTACTCAACATGTTTTATTGGTATTAGTAAAAACCTGTAAATATTTTGAAAGCTCCATTTGTCCTCTTTCTAAAACTTAGTTAGAAAAACCGTATTTTGACCATAACTTCAGATTTTGGGGGTGTTTGGAAAATTTCTAGTATGAGCGAATGTTACACTCAACAAGCCCTACAACCTACACTAGGTCACTTCAGAAGTTCTTGATTTTTTTTTTCATTTGTAGCACAGTGTAATATGCGTGATTTTGTAGTAATCAGGAAGGAATTTAAAAAAATTAAGGAAAACAAGTCTGACGAGTTATGAAGAAAAAAAAAATCTGACGAGTGAACGAAGCTTAATTCATATTTGCTACATAAATGAGAGTAACGTAAATATTAATGATATGATTTCTAATATTGATATTTACAATGGTTTGAGAAAATCTGCCCGGAAGAAAACAAAAACGCTTAATATGCTGGATACGTTGCCTAACATATACATTTGATACCACTTTGGTCTCAAATTTTTTATTCGATTGCATTTCTTTCTTTCAGATTTTCCTAAATCTACAATACACCAAAGCTTACGGTACATCCCATTTTGTAGGAATGAAAAATAAAAACAAAAAGTATAAGAAAGTTGAGACAAAAATGAAATTTAAAATTGAAAATAAAAAATCAAAACTCTAATCTCAACCTCAACCTTAACTTGAATCCTCATCCAAACCTTCAACTCAATGTTAATCTCAAAATGAATCTTAATTTGAAACTTAACCCTCTAGTGCTCAAATTAATTTTTAGACGGACTTCCAAAAAATCACTATGAATTTTTATAAACATTTATCAAGTATTGATTGAAGTTTTTTAGAGTTGTAAATGAAGACCGTCTTAAGGCGGCACTGGGCACTAGAGGGTTAATATAAATCTGCACTCGAATCTCAATCTTTTGTTTCTTCGTTGTAATAACGTTATTTGCTTCCAATATCAATTTTATTTCAAATTCCAATCCAAAACTTGATAACATTTTCATTTCATTAAAAATATTCAAAGAGAGTGAAAGAGAGAGAGAGAGAGAGAGAGAGAGAGAAAGAGAGAGTTGTATAACTTTCTGAAAAACTGTTTTTGTAACCTCAATTAAGGTTACCATATAGTAACTTTTGTAGCCTAAGTCTAACATCATTTGCAATTCCAATCCAAATTTTATTTTCCAATCCAAACTTCAATCCTTGTTGTATTTTTTTATTCTTTTGACTGTTATTTCTATTACAAATAACATTCCAATTACAACATAAATTCTCTCATGGAATTCACCCCGTTGCTTATCTCAATTCTAATCTCAATCCCAATGGCAATTCCCAACTCAATTACGAACCAAAATAAAAATCCAATCAAAATCCGAATTCTCATTCAAGTCTCATTCGAAATTTCACAGTTTCATTTTTTTATAGGGAAGCCCGTTGCCTCATTCCCAAATAAATACTAGTCCTTCCATTGTAAACTCAAGGTATTAAGGTTAAAATACCTAAATTCATAATATCAATCCTAATCGCAATCCCAGTCCCTATTCCGAACCTAAATCAAACCCTAACCCTTTTTTTGTAAGATTTGGACCACTGCGACCGTTGTTTTGGTCTTTTGCGGTAAACCTCAACCCTATTCAAATTTAAATCTCCATTTCAATTTTAATCTCAACGTCAAACTCAATCGCGCTTCCAATCCTCATTCCAATCCCAATCTAGTAATCCAGTCGCAATTCAAATTCTCATTCAAGTCTTACTCAAAATTCTACAGTTTCATTCTTTTTATAACGTTTGCGATGAAAATTGGACTTTTTTCGGATGGTGGTAAAAAAATAACTGAGACAGATAATTAAGATTGATAAATTTCCCATGGAAAGTAATTATGTTAGCTTACTTCCATTAATATTCTACACCCTAGCGAGCGGCCTTCCGGCAGTTAAGCGGAACATTCGCCTTTGCGGACAGAAACATGCATGTTTGCAAGTTCTTGCTTCGTTTTATTGATCAATTCCTCCTCAGTTTTCGCGCCAAAACTGTTGGAGAAGATCTAACGCTTCAGGTTTTCCCAGAAACCCTCGCAACTTGGGGACGTTTAGTGAGTTCGCTAGCTTGGGTATCACATCGATATTCAGCCGCTCCATCTCCGTTGGAGCTCGAGTTCGCTTCGAGTAATGGGTCAAAGTCAGATCCGGCCAAAACACCGCGTCTTCGGTCTTATGTTATTTCTTGATGAACGACGCACTTTGTACTACACTTTCGTGGGGAACTCGATGTAAGAAATGAACTTCACCTACGGTGCCTACTCTCTTCTTGGGGGAAGTGAAATACGAAGTGCCCTGCCAGTTATTACCATCCAGGGTGAGACAGGTCTCGTTGTTCATCACCACCGTCACGCGATTTGCCGGAAAAATCGACTTGACCAGCTTATTCAAGCGCTGCCGCTGCGTCATTGTCTGTAGCTCTGAGACCAGTGGACGGGATTGTCGCTCTCTGACATGTATGTTCATGTTCGCCAGGTACTTTTCCACTGTTTGACCGGTTGCACCGGCCTCCCGATCAAGCGCACGTAGCGATGTAACCACTTTGAAGCTTCTTGTTGCTCATCGTCGTCGGCCGTCCGGAACCGTGTTTTCTTTCGATTTTCGATTGTTGTCCAATAGTTCCAAAATGTTGTTGATGCCGGAACGTAACATCCGGTGTCCAAGAACCGCTGGACGATGTCCGTTTTCGATGCGACGGGGACCGTTCTTTGAACGCACACACTTTTTAACGGAGTAGCTTAACTGTTGTCGCCATCACGGTTAGAGTTCGGACAATAGAGCTGTCATTTTTTTCTGCTGACTTATGGGTTACTATAACTGATGCTGCATGGGTATTCGTCAGTGCCTGTGAAGGAGGGCAATTTTTGGTCATTTTTTACGACAAATGTTAGGGGAGCTCGAAGCCTCTGGGTTACAGAGAGACCGCTTTGCGGTTGATCATGAGTTCGAATCTTAGTAGAATCAAACCGTTGGGTGCCAGAGAGACTCTCACGCATAGGTTTCTAAGACTCCCTACTTTGACCCTTCACGCTAAATTAAAACAAAAAAAAACAGAAAGTCACACACACATGAATGAGATTACAGGTTTGGTTCTATTATACACAATTCCAGACTCTAATATTTACAGTAGACAATTGTTTTTTTCTATTTCAAACATGACTTATCAAAAACTGAAAAATGAACGTTTATAAAATAACCCGTTGCAACCCGTGCGGAAAATTTTGAGGATCAATACAAAAGGAGAGGGTGTCGAAAATTTTGCTCAGTGCAATTATTGGGCGTCCCCTAACTGATTTAAAAAATGAAAAATCTATTTAAAAAAATATAAAAGACTAAAAAAATTTTCAAAGTACATTAGAAAAAATTTTAAATAATAAAACAAAAATAAAAAGTTTTGAAAAAAAAATTCAGCAAAAAAAAACTTAAAAGAAAAGTAAGAGATATTTAAAACAAAATTAAAAAAAGTTTAAACAATTAAAATAAACAAATTTGTCGTTTGGGGTTGAAAGTAAACAAATCAATAAACACACTGATCCCAATTTTTCTTTACATTTGACTGCATTTACATAAAAATATAACTGTAAGATATGGTTGTTTGTTGAAAAAAAGTATTCTTTGGGATTGTGAGGGGTGAATCAAAAATTAAATTCTTCTTGTTTGTTACTGAAAATACAAACAATGGAACAAAATAAACAAACAAAAAATTTCTATTATGTACATATTCGATTTGATTATATCAAGTGATTGAAAAAAGTAGGAGGTTGTATCCAAGACACGACCGCATAAGTGACGTAGAACTACGTACACTATTAACAAATGCATTGAGTGTTTCGTTACCCTAGTAACACAACTGTTTTTATCAAAGTTTTATAGCGCTTTTTTGGCTGTATTGAGCGCTATAAAACTTTGATAAAACCAATATTTTTACTTGGGTAATGAGTTATAATGTCTACTAATGAAGGGTTGTGAATTTCGTGAATCGCATTCAGCAGTTAGCAGATCGTGCCGAGTTAAAAACCATACACAGCACACACACAAATCATACTATATCATAGACACACACATCATACCATATCATTATACCATACACACATACACACATGATACCATATCATACACACACAGCAAGCAAGCGACCAATCAGAGGACGTTATTTATATTTCAACAAGGCTTGACAATTTTCAACAGTGCAATAGTTCGTAGATTCAAACAACATTTTTCTGCATTTGGGCAGATGCGTGTATAATTTTCCAATCGATTGCTGCATGAATGAAGAAAATCGGTTCAAAACCAACCGACCTATAAGCATTTGAAAAGGGACAAATTTCGTCCCAGTTTTTCAGTTTGTATCCCTGTGTGGTATGCTAAAGTAAAACGTAGTTCTTCGTCAAAAAATTTAAACTATATTTATATATAGGGTCCGACCTGTACACCTCTTTAGGCAATTGTAATTGCCGATACTTGGCAGGAATGACTAATTATGCACGGCAAAGAAGAGCAGTGGAGGGGCTATTAGCGTATAGAAAGAAAGGTCAAGGTAGAAATATTCGTCACTTACCATGGTGACGAAGTGACCTTCCTTTCTGTCGCAGTCGTTAGAGATGCAGAGGTTACCCCGGTCTCCGGCAACAACTCCAATCGTTCCTAATCGACCGCGAAGATGAGCTGGCGCTGTTATCGATTAGTACAAAGCGGAAGCTATTGAATTGTTGTACATTGAAGAAGTTAAATTATCCAAAATACGGTAACGGTTGTTTTTTGTGCAACTTATTTAGCTCAGATCCATTGCAAAAGTAGGGATACCATCCGTCCTGATTTAGCAGGACATGTTTTGATTTTGAAATCCTATTTGGGCGTCCTGATTTATTTTTTATATTTTAGCATTTGTCCTGATTTTCTTAAGATATTTGACTTTGTTGTGCCACGCTTACCATGAAAACCCTATACGTAAGTAGAAATCATTAAAAATCCTCTTAAAGCGCACAAACTCAAAATTTGAGTAGAGAGGCTGTACCTGCTTTTGAGTTGTATGATCATACCTATAATTGGATAACAAAATATACCTAAAAATTGGTAACATATAAGATAAAACAGATTCAAAAATGACTTGTTTTAACGCATATTGGGATATTTAAGTTCATGATTATCAACCAAAATAGGTAGGTTTAACGATTAAGTTTGTCAATTCAACCCACAACTAGTTTGTTTTACAGATCATTGGCAATGCAAAGTGGGTAGTTTTAACACATCAGGGAGTTAACTTCACCCTAAACTAAGTAGCTTTCAATGACATATTTCTACAAAAATAAGTAATTTCAACCCAAAATAAAGTTCTTTTTACTCAATCCTATAGTATTGAGTACCCAAAAGTAAGTAATCTGGTATGAACTACAAATTGGGTAAAAATTACTCAACGATCGATAAAACTACCCAAATTTAGGCTCCAACTATTCACTATAAGCATTGAGAATTCCTGCAACAAAAATTGAAAATTTTGGTTTTTTAATACAAATAAAACTCAAAACACTAAAGATAATGTTTATAACATTGTTTATATTCCCTTCAACAACCGAAAGTTGCTTATCACACAATCTTTTGAGGTGCGTCCGTTCGTTTTCTTGGTGGGACCTTCAACGCTGTAAATTTCCGGAACACCAAAATCTGGCCCGTGCCACTCTAGTGCACACCAATAGTTCATTCTCCAGTTCAGTGTACCCGCAGGCAATACCACTTTCTGTGCGGGTGGTTTTGCTTTCGGAAGGAAGTCTACAAGAAACAGAATTTTTATTAGACTATGGAGAATTTCACATTTGAAAATCACAAACCTTACCTTTCGCTAATCGATGAGGATATTTAATTCATTTTGAATATTTCAAAGCAAACAAAATACTACTTCAAACCTTCTTGCACTAGAAACCCGAATTTTAAGCACTCGTAGAAAAAAAAAACACTGTTGATTTCACAACTGTTTCTTTCTTGACAGCACTGGCAGGTTAAAAATTTTCATCCAAATTAGGTAAAACATAACCTCTCGAGCAGCGGAAATTCTTGATGGAAGGGATCGAAGGAAACTACCAATTTCATATTAAATACAACCTAAAACATTTCATTAAAAAATAGGTATGCTGTATTGATCCATCATATGAGTTTTTTCTACAAATTCCGCTTAATCAAAGTTACTCAAAATCGCAGTTCGCTTAGGCGAACTCAAAAATTAGTAGTTTTAGTACTCATAATTAGGTAGCTTCATTTAACCGTGTGTGGCAATAAGCAGCATTTTTCAGAATTGCTTAATAAGTGTTTTCGATTTCAGGTCGCAACGCTCACTGCGATCGAAATTTTTCATTGGTTGAATCTCACTAGAGTAATAAAAAGAATCCCTCACGCGTTGACCGTTATCATTAAGCATCTGGCATTTGTTAAGTTTAAGTTGAAACAGTTTACGTGTGTTGAGTTTTCAAAGTATCTGCTCATGCGTATAATTCAAAGTGGTTCGATGAAAGTGGATCGTCAGAGATACACTTAGATTTTTCACTGGGTATTTTTTACACGGATTTTCGAATTAACGGTTTTGTCACGCGGATTTTTAAATCGAAGAATTTTCAAATTACGCGCTTTTATACGCGGATTTCTTTATTAACGCGTCTTTCCACGAGGTACGTATCCCCGCGTAAAAAAACTGAGTAAATTAAATATTACGTGTTATGTTTGCTCATACTTCGAAGAATAGAATGACTTAGTCAAATTTGTTCCCAGAAAAGGTTTCCTGATTTCCAGCTTCGACCAGATGGTATCCCTATACAAAAGCGCAATTATGAAATGAACAGTCGTTCAGGTTAAAACTCAAGCTTTCTTGGAGTCAATGTTGACACTGAAACAAAGACACTTTTTGAGTATTTATTGAAGCTTTTCAGAACTTCGACTGAAGCCTGCCAAATGGCGGCATTGGGCACTAGAGGGTTAAGAGATTTTTTACTTTTCATCCAACAAATTTGATCATGTATAACATGCTAATAAAATCCAAATCCCAATGTAGTGAGAAAAATTTGATTTATTGAAGTCAATATTGTATTTGAGGGACTCAGCGCCAATCGAGCAGTGGTTCCAGCTATGAAAAAAATTTGTTTTTTGATTTTTGAAAAATCATTCAAAATTGTAGTTTACATGATAAAAAAATCTTCATATATTACGTGCATTTTTGACGTAGAACTATGCCATAATTGAGGTACAAAATTTAAAAACTAAAATGAGCATCATTCGAGTTATCGGTTTCAAATCGTCAAGAAGCATATGCCGAGGACTCCTAGTTGAATTGAATTTACTGTTGAGAATTCTCATTAAACACCACGTGTGAGTGGTCCTTAGTCAGTTTTCATCGCAGTTTTCTGTGGGTAGTGTAGAGAATTAAAAAAAGTGTGTTTTAAGGCGGTAAGACGCGAAAATAATCTCGAGAATTAGCGACATCAGCTACTGAAGATAGCGGCCATTGTTTTCGCGAACAATAAACGCACACCAGTGCGGATCGGTTTATCGGATTATCGCCGAGTAGTGATACCAGTGAGATACAACTTTGTATCGTACTTGCATACAAGTTCGACTCGCACACTATCGTGCACTGATGATACTGAGCAAGATAAAGAGATAAACAGTGCGAGGACAAGTGGAAACAATCAATTATTCTCTAACAACGACACGTGCTAAATAAACTCAACTGCCTGCCGAAGAAGTAGAAGATGCCGCCTCAGGGCGGTAGAACGAACCATCCCGTTCCTGGTGAGACTAGCTTCCCGGCATTGGGTTTATTGCCCAAGGCTAACGATGAACGTTTCCTCGTACTGGAACGCACGGATGACGGTCAAACACTGGAGAAAATTTCACCGTTTCTGATTGATAAAACCATCAGAAACTGTTGTGGAGACGTCACCAGTATAAAACGAATTCGAGAGGGCAAAATCCTAATTAAAGCGAAAAATGAGAAGCAAGCACGTCAGTTACTGAAACTAAAATGCATTATCGCTGGAATAAACGTAGTAGTGAAAGAACATTACAAGCTAAATACATGTCGCGCGGTAATTACGTGCCGAGACCTTTTAGAAATGAAGGACGAAGAAATCTGAGAGGAAATGAAGAGCGAGAAAGTTATCAAAGTTGAACGCATCATGAAAAAAATCGACGGTGTCCTTACCAAAACTTCATCCCTAATTCTAACTATCTCAACCGCCTTGCGTCCAGATAAAATAAAGGTTGGCTTTCTATATGTGCTGACTCGACCATATTATCCAAGACCTAACGCTGCTTCCAAAGCCTTCGATACGGACATCTTGGACGAGATTGTAAAGCAGAAAAAACATGTGTGAATTGTGGAGACAACTTTCACGGTGACGGTGATACCTAGAACATCGGGCCGTACCGGAAAAAAATCTGTACCCTAGTGGAATGAAACAGTAGCGAAAGAAGTACACAAGAGACGAAAAGCGCTCAGGAAACTTAAAGCTTGCAAGGGAACTGATATGGAAAAACAGCAGCACATCGAGAATTTTCGCATAGCAAGGACAAAAGCAAGAGAAGCGATTGCAGAGGCACGCGTAAACTCATGGAAAGACTTTGTGAGTTCATTCACAGAGAAAACACCAGTTAAAGAATTGTGGAAAAAACATAGAGCCATACAAGGGAAACATCAAAAAACGAACATCCCAGCAATAAAGTATCGAAACCAAGTAATATCAAACGGCTTAGAAATCGCAGAAGCGTTTGCTGAATATTTCGAAAAAATCGCTCAGAACGAAAGCTACGATCCAGATTTTCGAAATTATAAAGAAAACGTTGAAAAGCAAACGTTGCAAATATTACCAGTACCAGATGCGGATTACAATAACAGTTTTACACCGACTGAATTGGAAGAGGCACTTTACGGGCTACGGGGCTCATCCCCAGGGCCTGACGACATCCACTACGTAATGATTATGAACCTACCTTTTGATTGCAAGAGAAAATTACTAGAAACATTTAATCGACTTTGGGAGCAAACGGTATATCCAGATAGCTGGACAAAATCGAATGTCGTCCCAATCTATAAAGGCAAAGGCGAAAGATGTAACCCCAAAAGTTACCGTCCTATATTTTTAAACAGCTGTATCGGTAAAGTGTTTGAGAAAATGATAAACAATCGCCTTATACACATACTAGAGTCATAGAAATTATTACATAACAACCAGTTTGCTTTTAAAAAGGGCCGGACAACAACGGATCACTTGTTTGAAATAGAACAGCATATTCGTGAAGCTATGAGCAGAAATCACTATGCACAAGCAGTATTTTTGGACATAACGAAAGCATATGACACCGTCTGGAGGAGGTTAGTCTTGGAAAGACTAACTAGCTGGGGAATAGGAGGACTATTAGTACAATACCTGCAACAGTTACTAAATAGAAGAACATTCTCGGTGGTAGTTAACGGACAAAAGTCGTCAGAAAAACTTTTAGAAACTGGACTGTGTCAAGGATCCGTTCTCAGTGTTACACTGTTTTTTAATTGCAATAGATTCAGTAACGGAAAAGTTTCCTGATGAAATACGAATATTGATGTACGCGGATGACATCGTAATCATCACCAGCGGGCCGATATGTTCAATATTGGAAACGCGCCTTAAAATGGCATTAATGCATATTCAAAAATGGCAGCTTAGGACAGGATTTAAAATCTCTGCAGAAAAAAGTGCAACCGTTCTATTCCGTAATCAGAGATGCAGAAAACCGAAGGATGCTACGATACTGTACCTAAACTCCCAACAGATACCTCGGAAGAACAGTCACAGATGCCTCGGAGTGAAGCTAGATCAACATCTACTTTTCAGGGAGCTTGTCGAGGAAGTGAGAGCGTCCTGTCTACAACGCATTCAAGACATCCGAATGGTTGCATCGACACAATGGGGTGGTGATCGCCAAACTCTAGTCAAATTATACAAAGCTACGGTAGTTGAAAAACTACTATACGCATCTCCCATCATATCATCAACAGAGGATCAGGTATTGAAGCGATTGGAAACTGTACACAACGCAGGTCTGCGTTTGATTTGCGTAGCTTTCCATACGAGCCCTATTGAAAGCATACAAGCTGAAGTTGGAATACCAAAGCTGCGGTATCTCATAGAACAACGTCTAGCGATTTTCACAGCCAGGAAAACAGCAATATTTCGCCAGCACACTCTAAGTGAAGATGAAATTTCAACAGACCCTAGTAGTGATAGCAGCTCTGGAGAATTGTGGAACTCAAATCAACGGACGATTTATCCAAACACGAAGGAGAGAGGCAAAGAAGTCTTAGACAACCTAAATATAACTTTACCAACGCAAAAAATATTTATCAGACCAACCAGTGCTCCTTGGGAAAGATTCTCGATTCCCACAGACAAAAACATGCTACTAAAAACCAAAAGTGGATCATCAGTTAGCGAATTGAAACAGTAATTCAATGAATTAAAGAACACCAAATATAAGGTATCCCTGGCCATATACACGGATGGCTCGAAACAAGGTGAACGGTGTAGATATAGCGTAGTGTGCGGAGACACAATAATTCGCAAAAGAATCAACGATCTATGCAGTATATTTCAAGCAGAGTGCCAAGCACTAAAAGAAGCGATGCTATGGATATTGGAACAAAACACCGTAGGAACATACGTCGTTTGCACAGACTCACTTAGCTCAATCGGATCACTTGCAAACAGCAACATAAACAGTATATGGCGAGACGAGATGGCAATTTTATACAGCAGAGTAACCAGTAACGGATCAGCTGTAACTTTTTGTTGGGTACTAGGCCACATTGGTATCACTGGCAATGAAAGAGCGGACGAGGAAGCAAAAAAGGCACTTCTAGAACCTCTTCAGCCAGGCAAGCTAGTAGACCACAGGGAACTTAGAAAACACATTAAAACAGCAATTTTGGAAAAATGGCAGCGAAACTGGAACAGGACTACCGACAACAAACTACGAGAAATAAAATACACAATAATTCCGTATCAATCTGCACTCGAGGGTTGCAGGAGAGATAATGTGGTCTTGACCAGGCTGAGAATCGGGCACTCCAAGCTGACACATGGATACCTGCTAGAAAGAGAAGAACCACCAAAATGCCAGTGGTGCAATTCTAGGCTTACAGTGAAGCATATTATTCAGTTTTGTCCATCTCTTGACGCTGAAAGAGCCGCAGCTCCCAGCCAACATTCGAGAAGCTTTAGCCGACGACACCAACAGGGTCTCAGAAGTTTCAAATTTTATAAAAAGGATTGGTATTTTCCACAAAATTTAACTTATAAGGATAGGAGAGAACATGATATGTAACTATAATTTTTTTTTTGTAATTTTCTTTCACGGACCCGAATGACGAATAGTTAAAAGGTCCTTAAAATAAATATAATAATAATAAAATGAGCATAAAACGTTGAGAGGGAAAATTTTTCATTTCCTTAAACCTGCAACTGTAACAAATGTATTAATCAATGTGTCGTAGGACTGCTAAAATGTACTAAAGGTTTGTGGCATAATAATGGTTAGACTCCATTTTTTCTACGTAGTGCAAACTGAAGAAAATTTCTAGGACCAAAACCTCCATACGTTTCCTATACGATTAGCATATTCGCCTATCACAGATATCGAAAAGGTATCACAGATACTTTAAAATTACTTCTAATACAGTTTATAATAAGAACTATGTGTACAAAGTGTACAGCCACAATGATATTGCATTGTTAACAATTTCGTATAGTAATTAAAAAGAACATCATTAACTCAATCCCACACCCAACGCAAACGGGGAATATTTTATTACTTTTGGGCAGTTTTTTATTACTTTTTGTGTCTTATGACTGCGCATTATACACAAAAAGTAACAAACAAAAAGTAATAAAAATTATGACGGCCACACGCTTGTATGTGTTTCTGCAGGAGAACATACAGCCAAGCACCGCAATGCATGTGTTGGCAAGACTTCACTCGCTGCATTTGTATTGATGCAACGATCTGGTTCATTTTTGTCTCCCTTCATCCACACGTAATCAGAATCTCAACCGTCAACCTCAAATGTCCAATTAGAAACACTTTCGTTTCGTCCCCCAGTGTTTACTTGAAATGGAAATATGTAATACTGTCTGACCAGAGTTGCCGAAGTTGCGAATATTGTTCTGGATGGGCACGAGTTTTGTATATTCAAACAGGTCCAAATGAGTTTTCATGAACCAATGATTATGTGCTGTAAATAGCTTGCAAGAAAGCGAATGTTTTTATTTTTCTCTAACGCAGTTTACAGATCGTGATGTCATTTTAAGGCGCATTTCAAGTCTTTGAAATCATCAACGTTTGCATACTCTATGACGGGGAAAATGTTGCTTGGCAGCTCTTGTCATATTTTTTCGCTACTCCGTATGCACACAACAAGCGAACTAATACACGCCCACCGGATGAATTGGAGATTGAAAAAACTTGTAACATGTGCAACTTATGCGACGGTGTGTGATTTTTTTCGACTTGAGGTGGAAAGGGAGCATTTTTCGACAGAAAAAACGTTGCATGTGGTTGAAACGACCATTATTAGATAGTCGTACTCTCATAACACGTGCTAAATACATGACAGTATGTGTTGTTACTTGACTGGGGAAGAATTTTGTTGCTTTTTAAGTAATGGATTTGTTACCTAAAAGGTAATTTTGCGCTATTGCTTCTAAAGTAATAAGGAAAAGTTTTGCGTGCAGGGGATCCAGATTTTTTCTTTCTGCCGTCAATAATGAAACAATAAACCTAAAACACAGCTTTTATTCGGTCAAAAAAACTTAAAATTTAAGAATCAAGGATTTGAAAAGACTTCAAATTCTAATGATCTGTAGTCATCCCTCGCGATATCCCTGCGAATTATCTACACCAGCTAATCCGACACTATTCAATTTAAGCGATTTCCTGCAACGCACCATTCACACTGTGGTTGATATCGTTGGTATCCACACGCACCGAATCCCAATCTGTTTCCAATAGACACAGGACACAGCTCGATTTTCCACGTTTCATTTGCTCGAATGATTGACTACACCAGAGTGTAGGTACAAATGGGAGCTCATGCGAGGGCCAGGATTGCGCGAGCATTTGCAACCCTGTATTGTAGGACATCCTGGCAACCGTCTCCACCGAGACATTAAAACGAGCACCATTTGTTAGATTATTGAAAGCAATACGGTCCCGCTCTATCCGGTTCAGCCACGCAGCAGTTTTGAACTAATCTGTAGTCATTTGTAATGGAACCGAATTACAGGAAAACATTATTTCCCCAAGAACCGTCTGGCTTTGCAGCGCCGTTCTTTCAATCAGGCTCCACCGCATTCGAGCAGCGAACCGCAAAATCACGTCTGCTATATCATCTGTTCCCAAGTGGAGAGGGCCTGCCCCTTCCCTGCAGGGAACAAGTCGACAAAGTTGGAACGTTTCGTTTTCAATAACACATCCGAAGGCATCACTAGCAAGCGCGACCCTGCGGCTGATTCTGCAGCCTGCTGGAATAACTTTCGTGCCACATAAATATTAGGCACCGTCGTCGTCGTCGTCGTCGGAAACGGAACGGCTTTCGTGCTGCCACAAGCCGTCTCACCCAACTGAGAAGGTATAGGTATAGGCAGATTTGTACCCGAAAAAGGGGAACACGCGAGCACACGACTTCATGCCACACGTCGGCTGGTTTGACGAATGTGAGACAGATGGCGCACGGCTTTGGCTTCGGTGCAGGGCGGCCTGCGTGGTTCATTAAAATAATGTGAATGATGTGAACGGGCAGATTTATTTCGATATAATTCATTTAAGCTTTTTATTAAGAATTTTAAATTAGAATTTGGGTTTTTTTTTCGTACGACACAGCCGATGACGGCGGACCGCGCGATTCGGGATTTACGGTCGCTTTTTTCCTGAAACCGGCATAAAAGGGGTCTTCCCTGGGGGGATTACTGTTTCAGAATTCGGTGTGCGGAAAACATATTGAATTAAGATTAATTTATGTTTTATTTTGCTGATTGTTTTCTTTGCTTTCTTTGCAGGTGCGTTCCACTAGATGATTCAACCGTAGAATTTGGACGGTACCCACAGTGAGCCCATAATTTACTTCATGAATCTATAAATGAATTACATCTGTGAATAGAAAATTGTGAACATACGATAAAAATTTGCATGGAAGAGTTACAGTAGAATTTTAGAGGACAATTCTTGATTGAAATCTAATGTAGCATTCGTTTCTAGCGACAAACAGATAAACTTTAATTCATAGACTCTCCAAAGCACGCATTTATTTCAATGTCAAAAATAATCTGAAGTGTTTAAGATAACAATAGTTTTTGCAGTATAATGAACTTGAATAAACCATTGTAGAACTCTTCATAGCATTTGATTGGATATAAAAACGTTGTTCAGAGTATCTAGTAACAATCTAGTACAATATGAGTCAAAAAACATTCACACAATCAGAACGATACACTTCAGACTACATCTGTTCTAAATCCCCACGAGGGACAATATACCCAAACGAAACATTTTACGATCGGTGCGTACTCAAGGTAAAACCAACAGAAACGAGGCTTCTGCTGCTGCGTACGCCATTCCCACATTCAACCCGCTCGGAGTCGAGGATTTTTGGTTTGATTCGGTGTGAAGAGAATGATTGAATAATAACAGTCTATTATCTTTTCGGCTCATGGCAACGCGAACGTCGTCATCCTCACAGCATCGCATCGAAAAATCGGCCACAACAGCACAAGCAAGCTAGTGAGTGAGTGGTTCGGGCAGTGATTGGCCTAATGGCAGCAGCACGCGCTCGGTTGGCTTCTTCGTGTGTCTGCTTGGGAAACCGATAAACTATTGGGACGCAGTGTGAAAAGTTTCCGTTCGCACCAGCGCATAATTGTCTACGGGGAACAACAACAGCTCTTGCCTCGGTGTCTGCCCGGGATGTCGACTTAAAAGGCCGCATCCGAACTAAACTGTGTACTTTGCACAAATCGAACGATTAGATGACGGTCGATTAGTGGATTTGACCCCGTTAACTGGCCTTTATGTCCATTAATCGATTGGTGAACCACAGTGGTGAGTGAAGTGAAGTGGAAATATCTTTCAGTAGTTTAAAATAGGACTAAAAACTGGAATTCAACAAACCTGAAAGTTGTAAACCCTCTGATACTGACAGGTGTTGTGATTCGTGTCAATTACGTTAAAACAAAATGATATAAAAATAAGCTTCACTAGTGTTTCATACATGATTGTCGTGGAATCCGCAACATTAGGTATCCAGTCAACAACGACTTTATCGCGAATCAACTTCACCTCAAATCGAGTAAGGTGCTAGCCATCCAAATCGATTTGACTGATAGGAAGGTGCACATTGAGCTTCCTTTCCAGCACATGTTCCTGTAGACTATCAAAAAAATCGATGGTAAACAATAGCTGATCTACGGAAACAAGCCGCATAAAATGCCGTTCTTTGTTGGAGATGGCGGTGTAGATGTCAAACTGCTTCATCTTCCCCAACGAATTTCACAAGAATGGATCCAAAACACGTACTCAACATCAAGGATGGTACGTGCAGGACATCGTGATTCCCAAACACACCAAGCGTAGTGAAGATCGTCAGGATGTAGTTATTTTGCCTCCAGCAAACCCCGCAAGCGATCCCGAGCAACAAGGAGTTCATCAGCACCATCACAACACTAAACAATTCGTAGAAGCTATCGATCTCAAAGCCAAACGGAGGGAAAAACAGCAACGAATCGAGGGGTAACTTATCAAAATTGTCGCCATCGCTAGCCACGAACACGGAACAGTGGATTGACATAAAAAACTTCCTCCAAATCACCAGAGACAAGTAAGACTTAATCATTCTGTGCCGAACACGCATCAGTACTGGACGTGTTTGGTGATCGGTCCGATAGAGTATAAAACAAAAGACGTGTGAACAAGTGTTGGCATTGTTTGCCTGGTCGAGTGAAATAAATCCGGGTTCAAGGTCGTGCCTTTGTGCAACTGTTTTGCATCGTGACTGCCAGCTGGTGCGTAAGCCGATTTGGCTGCTGGGGATTGTGCTACAGCAGTGGACGAGACACAAACGAGGAAATAGAAGAAGCCATCAGTGTCAGCGAGTTGTATCGCTGTGTGGAGTGATCTCACACCTGGCTCGCTGCTGGTGGCTGTCTGGTGCTGCTGTATTGGTGCTGCTGGCTGTAACGGCTGCTACTTCGAACGATCGGACAACCAACCTTACTGGAAGGGAGAAATAAAAAGGTACGTGTTCTTGTCAGCGCTAGTGCGCTAGACTTAGCGCGATGGATGTAGATCCCTCGCCTCCCGCGCCACCATCCCCGAACCCCTCTGACCCTGACCCTTCTGTTACCCCCTCCCCTGTTCATTCTTCAGTCCCCCCTCGCCCCAGGCTTTACCCAGACGGAGCCCAGGGCAGCTATACTGTTTATTTTCGGCCAAAGGCAGGACCGAAATCGAAAAAGTTGAACCTCTTGCAGATTTCTAAAGACCTGACGAAGGAGTACAAGGGCGTGACCGAAATTTCCAAGGTCCGGCCTAACAAGCTCCGTGTCGTGGTCGGTAACCTGAAAGAGGCCAACGATATAGCTTGTTCTGAGCTCTTCACACGCGAGTATCGCGTTTACATACCCGCACGAGACGTGGAGATCGACGGTGTCATAACCGATTCGAGTCTGTCCGTCGAGTGTATACTGCAAAGTGCCA
Source organism: Wyeomyia smithii (assembly GCF_029784165.1). Lineage (NCBI taxonomy): Eukaryota > Metazoa > Arthropoda > Insecta > Diptera > Culicidae > Wyeomyia > Wyeomyia smithii. Next base: position 87,335,788 of record NC_073695.1, on the reverse strand, counting down.
AAGGGTGCTTTAAGAACAAAACGTGTCCCGAAGTAAAGGTGCTCGACTGCAAGCAATTGCGGTCAGCATCGATCATCGGTGGCAAAACAGTATACACTCCGTCAGACTCGTTTCGAGTTACGTTCGCCGGGTCTGCACTACCAAGCCACGTCTCGATCCACCGGGTTCGTCTCCCTGTGAGGCTCTACGTGCCCCGTGTCATGAACTGCCTGAATTGCAAGCAGTTAGGCCATACAGCCGCCTACTGCTGCAATAAGGCACGTTGTGGCAAGTGTGGGGAGTCTCATGCGGAAGATTCTTGCAGTGTTAACGCTGAAAAGTGTATTCACTGCGGAGAAAATCTGCATGAGCTCTCGACATGTGCGGTGTACATGCAGCGCAGGGATAAAATAAAACGGTCTCTCAAAGAGCGTTCAAAGCGTTCCTACGCTGACATGCTGAAGAAGACCGTTACCACTTCTCCCGTTACTTCGAACCCCTTCGATCTGTTGTCCTCTGATGAAACCGATTCTGACGATTCACCAGCGGGAACATCTTATGCCAATCCTGGGGAGTCTAGGAAGAGGAAAAATGTTTCTTCTCCTAAACTTCCCAGAAAAGGTCCTAAGATTTCTCAAAGTGAAATGAAAGTTACAAGCAAACCAAACAGTGCTGCGGAAAAACCGAAGCAAACTCCTCCTGGGCTGGCAAATTTAAAGTCCCAGAAGGAGTTCCCAGCACTGCCAGGAACATCTAAAACCCCAGTTGCTCCTTTTACACTCCCAGTTGATGAAACAAACTCTGGATTAGTGAAATTTTCTGACATTGTGGACTGGATTTTTGAAACTTTCAATGTACCCGATCCAATTAAAATTTTTCTTACAGCATTCCTCCCAACAGTTAGATCATTTTTGAAGCAGTTGACTGCCCAATGGCCTCTCCTTGCAGCGATTGTATCCTTCGATGCCTAATTCAACTGCGTATATGAAGGATTCTATCTCTGTCCTACAGTGGAATTGTAGAAGTATTTTACCAAAAATTGATTCGTTTAAAGTTTTGATAAATAAAAACAAATGCGATGCATTTTCCCTTTGTGAAACTTGGCTTACTTCAAATATTGATCTCAACTTCCATGATTTTAATATTATTCGCCTTGATCGAGACACCCCATATGGAGGAGTACTTTTAGGGATTAAAAAGTGCTATTCTTTCTATCGTATTAACCTCCCCTCGATTCCAGGCATCGAAGTTGTCGCATGTCAAATGACAATACAAAGTAAAGAGCTTTGTATTGCCTCAATATATATTCCCCCCAGAGCACAGGTTGGGCAACGGCTGCTCTTTGATTTAATAGAACTTCTTCCCTCGCCACGTTTGATTTTGGGAGACTTCAACTCTCATGGTGTGGCTTGGGGTTCCCCATACAATGATAACCGCTCCTCTTTAATCTATAACCTTTGCGATGACTTCGACATGACTATTTTAAACAACGGTGAAATGACACGTATCCCGAAACCTCCAGCGCGCCCAGGCGCTTTGGATCTATCCTTATGTTCGACGTCGCTACGGTTGGATTGCACATGGAAGGTAATCCTCGATCCTCACGGTAGCGACCATCTGCCTATTCTTATATCAATTACTAACGGGTCAACTCGCATGCGACCAATTGACATTCCGTATGACCTCACACGAAATGTCGATTGGAAGTTATACGAGGAAATGATTTCAAAAGCGGTCGAGTCGATTCAACATCATTCACCACTTGAAGAATACAACCTCCTCGCGGGCTTGATTCTCGACGCCGCGTTGCAAGCCCAAACGAAGAAATATCCCGGCGTTACGATCAAAGAACGGCCTCCCACTCCGTGGTGGGACCAAGAGTGCTCCGATGTCTACACGCAAAGATCCGACGCGTTTAAGGCCTACCAGACGGGAGGTATACCTGGCGACTATTTACGGTATTCGGAGCTTGATACCAAGCTTAAAAGCTTGGCTAAAGCAAAGAAACGTGGATATTGGCGTCGGTTCGTGAACGAGACGTCGAGGGAGACATCGATGAGCACTCTTTGGAACACAGCCCGAAGAATGCGGAATCGCGTAACGGTCAACGAAAGCGAGGAGTCTTCAAGTAGGTGGATATTTGATTTTGCCAGGAAAGTATGTCCGGACTCTGTTCCTGAGCAAAATATTGTTCGCGATGCGTCTCCGGGCCACGACGCGATAGAATCACCTTTTACGATGGCAGAATTTTCAGTTGCCCTCCTGTCCTGTAACAATAACGCGCCTGGATTAGATAGAATCAAATTCAACTTGTTGAAGAATCTACCCGGCAATGCCAAGAGGCGCTTGTTGAACTTGTTCAACAAGTTCCTGGAGCAAAACATTGTACCGCAGGATTGGAGGCAAGTGAAGGTGATCGCCATCCAAAAACCAGGGAAACCAGCTTCTAATCACAACTCTTATAGGCCGATTGCAATGCTATCCTGTATCCGGAAATTGATGGAAAAAATGATACTCCGTCGTTTAGACCACTGGGTCGAATCAAATGGTCTACTATCAGAAACTCAATTTGGCTTCCGCCGTGCCAAAGGGACGAATGATTGTCTTGCGTTGCTTTCAACAGATATTCAGCTGGCGTATGCTCGTAAAGAACAAATGGCGTCTGCGTTCTTGGACATTAAGGGGGCTTTTGATTCCGTTTCTATTGACATTCTTTCGGGTAAACTTCACCGACAAGGATTTTCTCCAATTTTGAACAATTTTTTGCACAATTTGTTGTCCGAAAAGCACATGCATTTTACGCATGGCGATTTGGCAACTTTTCGCATTAGCTACATGGGTCTTCCCCAGGGCTCATGTTTAAGCCCCCTTCTTTACAACTTTTATGTAAATGACATCGACGAATGTCTGGCAAATTCATGCACGATAAGACAACTTGCAGACGACAGTGTAATCTCTGTTACAGGAGCCAAAGCTGCCGATTTGCAAGGACCATTGCAAGATACCTTGGACAATTTGTCTGCTTGGGCTTTACAGCTAGGTATCGAATTCTCTCCGGAGAAGACTGAGATAGTAGTTTTTTCTAGGAAGCATGAACCTGCTCAGCTTCAAACACAATTAATGGGTAAAACGATTTCTCAGGTTTTGGTACACAAATATCTTGGTGTCTGGTTCGACTCTAAAGGCACCTGGGGTTGTCACGTGAGGTATCTGATGAAAAAATGTCAACAAAGAGTGAATTTTCTTCGTACAATAACCGGACAATGGTGGGGAGCCCATCCAGGAGACCTTATAAGGCTTTACCAAACAACGATATTGTCTGTTATTGAATACGGGTGTTTCTGCTTCCGCTCCGCAGCAAACACACATTTGATCAAACTGGAGCGAATACAATATCGTTGTTTGCGTATCGCCTTAGGTTGCATGCAGTCGACCCATACGATGAGTTTGGAGGTTTTAGCTGGAGTACTACCATTGAAAAACCGCTTCTGGAGCCTGTCTTCTCGTATTCTAATCAAATGTGAGGTCTTGAACCGTCCCGTGATTGAAAATTTTGAAAGGTTAATCGAACTTAATTCTCAAACCCGTTTTATGACATTGTATTTCAATCACATGTCCCAAAATATTAACCCTTCTTCGAATATTCCAAATCGTGTCGACTTATCAAATACTTCTGATTCTACTGTGTTTTTCGATACATCCATGATAGAAGAAACTCGTGGAATCCCGGATCATTTACGCGTGCAGCAGATCCCTAAAATTTTTTCCAATAAATATCGAAACATCAACTGCGACAATATGTACTACACTGACGGATCACTTCTTGATGGGTCCACTGGCTTCGGTATCTTCAATAACAATTTAACCGTCTCCCATAAGCTCGATAATCCTGCTTCTGTTTACGTCGCAGAATTAGCTGCAATTCAGTACACCCTAGGGATTATCGAAAAAATGCCCACGGACCATTATTTCATCTTTACGGACAGTCTCAGTTCCATTGAGGCTCTCCGATCGATGAAAGATGTTAAGCACTCTCCGTATTTCCTGGGGAAAATACGGGAACATCTGAGTGCTTTATCCGAAAAATCTACTCAGATTACCTTAGCGTGGGTCCCTTCTCACTGCTCGATACCGGGTAATGAGAAAGCGGACTCTTTGGCTAAGGTGGGCGCAACAAACGGTGATATTTATGAAAGACCAATTGCCTTTAATGAATTTTTCGCACTTGTACGTCAGAATACGATCATCAGTTGGCAAAATGCTTGGACCAGAGGGGAATTGGGAAGGTGGTTACATTCCATAATCCCCAAAGTATCGACGAACCCGTGGTTCAAGGGGTTGGATGTAGGTCGGGATTTCATTTGCGTGATGTCCCGGCTTATGTCCAATCACTATAGATTTGACGCGCATCTCCGTCGTGTTGGGCTCGGGGAAAGTGGTATCTGTGCCTGTGGTGAAGGTTATCACGACATAGAGCACGTTGTTTGGTCATGCCCTGTACACCGTGACGCCAGGTCTAGATTAATAGCTTCCCTGCAGGCCGAAGGTAGGCAGCCGGCTGTTCCTGTTCGTGATGTCTTGGCGAGCCGTGACCTATCCTACATGTCCCTTATATACGTTTTCCTGAAATCCATCCACGCCCCAGTCTAGTCCCGTTCCCCTCCGTCTACACCCAACAAAACGACAAGAACACGTTTGAACCTTAAGCACAAAACCAGCAACCAGACCCCGCACAATAGAACCAGGACCCAAGGACTACGAGCCTCTGTCCCAACTCACGACATCGTGGCTCAGCAGAACGAATCCATACATGCCATTCGACGATTATCAGACGACCATTGAACAACAAAACACTGATTGGAAATCCCATGCTAGTTTTAAGTTAGACTTAATTTCAGCTCGTAGTCGGCAGCGAGGATAAAAAATTTGCTTTAGTTTTTAAGTCATCAGATATAATTGGCGCCGTTAAACATTAAATTGTATTTGTGCCGTGTCAAATAAATGTTATGTGAAGAAAAAAAAAAAAAAAGTAAGACTTAAAGGAAATGATGAATCCCTCTCTCAATTGTTCGTAACAAAACATGCTCCACCATCAGCATTCATTCGAATGCTTGAGTTGGATGTAGTCAAGGTCTTTCAAATGACCAAACTATTGAGGAAATTAAAGAATGTTTGTCAGAATCACTTGGTTTTGCTCCCAACCAAGTAATTTTGATGAAACGAAAGGCAAATACCAAAATTAATCAAACTGGAATACACCAGGAAAATTACTTAGTACATTTTGATCGCATCAAAGTACATAATTTGAAATGTTTGGAAAAAGCACGTGTTTTATTTAACGTGCGAATAAAGTGGGAGAATTTCAAGAGACATGGAGAAATCCATAATCTTAATCAATGTCGGAATTGTCAAGCCTATGGTCATGGAACTCGAAACTGCCATATGGCAGCAAAATGTATGATTTGTGGTGACACTGGTCACACGAAAGATATCTGCCCCATGAAAGAGACCACTAATAGTTTCAAATGTGTAAATTGTGGGGTAAATCACAAAAATAGGAATTCTAAACAACATGTTGTCAATGTGGGTATACAAAAGACTTTCAATACTGCTCAGGCATCACCAGCACTATCATTAGCAGGTGTGTCTGTAGGTAATAATTTAAATTCAGCTAACAAATTTCAGACAAAAAATCCTGTTCAGGCAACACCAGGCTGTTCATATGCCAGTGTCCTTACAGGTAATATTTCAAATTCAAACAGTAACAAACCATTCGTGTCTGGTGCTGAAAAGTCAGCCAGTATTGATTTAGGTAGTCCAACTCCCGAAAAGATTGAATACCTACAACAATCCATGCTGCAGCTAATGTCCGTTTTGTTGAACTGTAACTCGATGTACGAGGCCGTCCAAGAAGGTATAAAATTTACAACTAATATTGTTATGAAATTAATATTCAGCAATGATTTTAAATAATGCTGTAAATTTTCTAAATTGGAATGCTCGCTCTTTAAAAGCGAAAGAGGATGAATTTTTCAATTTTTTAACAGTCCACGATGTGCATATTGCAGTTGTGACTGAAACGCTTTTAAAGCCAAATATTAAACTAAAAAAGAACCCAAATTACATGGTTCATAGGTTTGATAGAATTGATGTTGCCGGTGGTGGAGTTGCAATAGTTATCCACCGTCGAATAAAACATCGTGTTTTACCCCATCTTGAAACCAAAGTTATCGAGAGTTTGGGGATTGAAATTGAAACAAGTATCGGCATTTTATTTATAGCCGCAGTGTATTTGCCTTTTCAATGCACTGGTGAGCGAAAAAATTATTTCGAGGGAGATTTGCAAAAACTCACAAGAAATAAATCTAAATTTTTAATCATCGGTGATTTTAATGCGAAACATCGATCTTGGAATAATGCTCAAAGCAATTCCAATGGAAAAATATTATTTAATGATTGCTCGGCTGGATTTTATTCAGTTTTATTTCCAAATGGTCCTACATGTTATTCTTCTATAAGGAATCCATCTACAATTGATTTGGTACTAACAAATCAATGTCATTCATGCAGTGATTAATTAACTCATGCTGACTTTGATTCTGATCATCTTCTCATAACATTTTCTATTTCCCATGAAACTATTTTAAATCCCACTAGATCTGTGTTAAATTATCACAAGACTAATTGGGATAGATATCGTTCTACGATCGAAGAAAATTTGAATGATGATATTATTTTACAAAATAGTGCTGACATTGACAGAGCATTAGATAATTTTAGCAGCTTAATACTCAATGCCCGGAATTTATCAGTTCCTAAGGCTCGAGTGAAATTTAATGCACCAATTATTGATAGTGAACTTCAACTTCTTATACGTTTGAAGAACATACGGAGACGTCAATACCAAAGATCTCGTGATCTTGCTTTGAAAATTATTTTTCAAGAATTACAAAAGGAAATTAAACATAGATTCACTCTCTTGCGAAATGAGAATTTCATGAGAGAAGTTGAACAACTAAAACCTTATTCTAAACCTTTCTGGAAACTCTCGAAAGTTCTTAAGAAACCTTCGAAGCCCATTCCAGTCCTTAAAGATGGTGATTGCATTTTTCTAACGAATGAACAAAAATCTCAAAAACTTGCTCAGCAGTTTGAGAGCGTTAATAACTTCAATTTGAACGTAGTAAGTCCTATTGAAAATGAAGTAAACCAAAAGTATGATCAGATCACCACCCAAGAATTTCTTTCTGAAGGGGTATTGGAAACAAACTTGAATGAGGTGCGAACTATTTTCAAAAAATTCAAAAACATGAAAGCACCAGGAGATGATGGGATCTTCTATATCCTTATTAAAAGACTTCCCGAAAAATCTTTAAAATTCCTTGGTAAAAATTATTAACAGATGCTTTGCACTAGCACATTTTCCTACGAAATGGGAAAATGCACAAGTCACTCCAATTTTAAAACCCGAAAAGAATCCAACTGAAGCAACAAGTTATCGACCAATTAGTTTACTTTCCTCTATTAGCAAACTTTTTGAAAGAATAATTCTCAATAGAATGATAACACATATTAATGAGAACTCAATTTTTGCAAATGAGCAGTTTGGTTTTCGCCATGGGCATTCCACTACTCATCAGTTACTTAGAGTAACAAATATGATTCGAACTAATAAATCTGTAGGCTATTCGACTGGAGCAGCTCTTCTAGATATAGAAAAGGCATTCGGCAGTGTTTGGCATAAAGGTTTAATAGCTAAAATGTCAAATTTCGGTTTTCCGCTTCACCTTACGAAAATGATACAAAGTTAATTAACTGACCGCACTCTTCAGGTTAACTATCTAAATGTTAAATCTTAAAGATTGCCTGTTAGAGCTGGTGTGCCTCTGGGGAGTATCTTGGGCCCAATCTTATATAACATTTTTACTTCTGATCTTCCTGATTTACCACCAGGTTGTGAGAAATCTCTGTTTTGTGACGATACAAACATTTCCGCAAAAGGAAAAAGCCTTCGTGTTATATGCAGTCGGCTACAAAAAAGTTTAGATAAATTTTCTTCATACTTGCAGAAATGGAAAATTTCCCCTAATGCTTCTAAAACACAGTTATTTATTTTTCCTCATAAGCCAAGAGTTTCATTTCTCAAACCTACCCATAACCACGTTATTAAGATGAACGGTATGGTCTTAAATTGGTCTGATCAAGTTAAATACTTAGGGCTAATTTATGATAAGAATCTTACTTTCAAGGAGCACATTGAAAATATCCAGTCAAAGTGCAATAAGTATATCAAATGTTTATATCCTCTTATCAACAGGAATTCTAGACGTTGTATCAAGAATAAACTGTTAATTTACTAACAAATTTTTAGGCCAGCAATGTTATATGCAGTTCCCATCTGGACAAGTTGTTGTACAACCAGGAAGAAGACACTTCAAAGGATTCAAAATAAACTTTTGAAAATGATTTTGAAGCGTCCTCCCTGGTTTAGCACGAACGAGCTACATAGGCTCCCTAATGTAGAAACATTAGAAAATATGTCAAGCCAAATTATCAACAAATTCCGACAAAAATCGTTGCAATCCTCAATTGCAACGATTAGCTCACTGTATATTCAGTAAGATAGTTTTAAGTTTATTTTAGGTTTTGTTTTATTCCTTTTTTTTCCTTGACAAGTAGGTTTAATAATTTTACTACAATTACATTAACTTAACTGCGAACGCTAATTACATTCAATAATTTAAAAAAGCGTACAAATACATATATATAATAGTGTTGAAATGTCACCATTTGTGGCAGAACACACAATACTGATTCTGAATAGATATTAGTACAAAAATAAATCATTACAAACATTCCCCCCCTATTAAAAAAAAAAAATCACAGGAGGGTTGTGTGCAAAGCCACGACCGGAAGGATGAAGTAGAATACTTTTACAAGAAAACCCGGCTGCTTGCGTGTCAGTCATTTTTTAATTTGTTATTGAATTCAATATCGGATAAGATACCGATCACATATTGGCGTTATCACTGACAGTGCGAACAAAATATTCCGTGTGATAAAATAAATAGTGTAAGCTGGTTTAACACTCAAAACTAGACGGCTCATGTGTTGTCAAAATGAGACAACTTTTCATTGAATGCATTTACTAGTGCCCGCTATCGCACAGAGACTGCATTTCACTAAAGTGCCTCACTGCATCAGCTGCTATCGATGCTAAACCCGCTGCAACTGCTACGCTATCCGTAACCATGCTAATGTTTTGGCCGCTAAACGCTGCTATTGGTATCCGCTGTCCCTGCATCAGCTGGCCCAGCTGCTATCGAAGCTGAGATCCGCTGCAACTAGTGCACTATCCATTGCCATGCCACAGTTGTGGCCGCTATCCGCCTGGTATCCACTGCACTGCTACTGCTGCTGCTAAGGGAAGACTGCTGTTGTCGCTGTCTAGAACTATTATGAGCGGCTTCGATTGATTTATTGATTTCTTTTGAAGGGACTTTAACCCCAAACGGTCGTTCGTCCTTAATGAGCGGCTTCGACTGAAACAGGCTCTTAGTTATAAAGGGATGAAAAACCTATCGATAGTAGTAGGAAATCATCGATAACTATCGATAGCCATCTCAGTCGATAATTGCATTCCATACTTTTATACAAACAAATAGCAAATTTAAAATGGCAAGGTCTATGATTCTGTCGACCGTGCTTGGGAAGCAATCATATTAACGACTAATCAGATCAGTAAAATTTCGCACTTCAACAAGGATTGACCATTCTCAATAATATAGTTGCTTGTCATGATTTGGATTTGATAATTTTTGAATTTTGATTATGCGAAAAATTATTTTTTATGCTGATAATGAAAGCTTTTCGGATGTTGTGCTCATGACTGAAGGAAAAGATAATTCAGTACGTTTTGAGACACGGAGATGAAGTCAAATATATATATATATATATATATATATATATATATATATATATATATATATATATATATATATATATATATATATATATATATATATATATATGTATATATATATATATATATATATATATATATATATATATATATATATATATATATGTATATATATATATATATATATATATATATATATATATATATATGTATATATATATATATATATATATATATATATATATATATATATATATATATATATATATATATATATATATATATATATATATATATATATCTGTTCCAAAATTCTTGAAAGTGTAAATTGATTTAGGAGAAAATATTAACTCTTCAATTAGGTTATTTCATCCTGAAAAGGACAATTTGTTGTTTAATTCAATGTTTGATAAGATGCCGATCACATCTTTGCGTTATCACTGGCAGTGCGAATAAAGTATTCCTTGGGGGAAATAAACACTGAAAAGTTTTCCAGAACGTTCTTTTCTGTGTATGCATTTGCTAGTGTGCCTGCTATCGCTCAGAGACAGCATTTCACTAAAATGCCACACTGCATCAGCTGGCCCTGCTTATATAGGTGCTGAGACCAACGTCAACCGCTGCGCTATCCCCTCTGCTATCCGTTGCCATACCACAGCTGTGGCCGTTATCCGCTGCACTGCTACTGCTGCTGTATCCACTGCTGCTGCTAAGGGAGGACTGCTGTCGTCGCTGTCTAGAACTATTATGAGCGGCTTCGGCTGAAACAGGCTCTTATATAGGCCAGATAGCATGTTTTCAATTGCAAGGTATATGGTTCTGTCGACCGTGCTTGAGAAGCAATCATATAACGACCAATCAGAGGTCGAATTTTTCGTTTTGACAAAGCTTGACTATTTTCGATAGTACAATAGTGTGAATAACAAAATTACAATTATCTTCTTTTGGGAAGAATCTTAGAAGATTTTCCAATCTATTGCTGCAAGAACGAAGGAAATCCATCGAATACTAACCGATTTATTAGCATTTGAAATTGGACATATTTCTCCCTTTTTTCGGTTTTAGATTTTCATTTCACATCCCTATGTAGCCGAACTTCCTGAGAGAAGTATTCTACTTCAAAATGCACTCGTAGTCTCTTACCCGAGAATAATAAAACACTTCCAAGAAATGTTGCACTAGTAAAAAAACAATTTCCACGTGTTGTCATGTGCTGGATCACGAAATCTATGTCTGTGATAGGGAACCTTCACGTTCACGAGGCATGACTGGAGAAACGCGTCTAATAATGCGGTAAAATTTTTAATGTCTTTTTGTGCAAATTATTGTACTCAGACAAAAACCTGTTTTGAATTGGATGAATTTTTAGTGAATAAACGTTAACCGTTTGTTATTCAAAGTTGGTCATGCTGATCGCAGCCTTTGCGCTGCCTCTACAGTGGGGGGATTACTAAATAAAGTAAAAATTGGACAACTACAACAGAATTTGATTGCATCCCGCACAGAATTCTGCTTGTGTTGATGCCAGAAAATTATTAACCTTCAATTATTTTTTATTTGCCTTGAAAAAAAGCATTTTGCGGTTCAAAATCGGTTGCTAATTACAACCTTTGAGCTGCCCTAACATTGGGGGAATTAAGATACACGGACAACATGCACTGTGGAAGCTATTTCACATTCAGTAAATTAGATGGGTGCGACAGATTTAAGTTGCTAGGATCCAACACAGAATGCTTGCTTGCGTTGACAAAAATTATTAACTTTCAATGACTTGTTTATTTGCCTTCAAAAAGGCATTTTGATTTCCAAAATTGGATTTCCTGATGGCAATCTTCATGCTGCCCCAACACGGGGGAATAATGGCTGTCTGGCGACACACGCTGAGAAAAACCGCGCTGCTCCTGAGACGTGGTGACCAACCACAGGGCTAGTGCTACTGCTGAGGAAGGACGACTGCCGTTGTCGCTGTCTGATGCTACGCTATTTATAGCCATGCCACAGTTGTGGCCGCTATACGCTGGCCTAACTGCTGAGCAACTGCAACACTATCCGTAGCCATGCCACAGTTGTGGCCGCCATTGGTATCCACTGTAACTGCATCTGCTGGCCCTGCTGCTATCGATGGTGAGATCCGCTGGAACTGCTACGCCTATCCACAGCCATGCAACAGTTGTGGCCGCTTTCCGCTATCGATGGTACCCACTGCTCGCTCCCGCTGCTGCTAAGGGAGGACTGCTGTCGTCGCTGTTCAGAACTGTTATGAGCGGCTCCGGCTGAAACAGGCTCTTATATAGGCCAAATAGCATGTTTTCAATTGCAAGGTATATGATTCTGTCGACCGTGCTTGGGAAGCAAGCATATAACGACCAATCAGGGGTCGAAATTTTCGTTTTGACAAGGCTTGACTATTTTCAATAGTACAATAGTGTGAATAATAAAATTACAAATATCTTATTTTGGGAAGAATCTTAGAAGATTTTCCAATCTATTGCTGCAAGAACGAAGGAAATCCATCGAATACTAACCGATTTATTAGCATTTGAAATTGGACATATTTTTCACTTTTTTCGGTTTTAGATTTTCATTTCACATCCCTATGTAGCCGAACTTCCTGAGAGAAGTATTCTACTTCAAAAAAGTTGGATGTAGTCTGCTTGCAGTAGGTACTTAGCGTTTAATAAAACTAGTGTCTCAGGTAACGATAAGGGGTTCTCAAAAAACAAACAAATTTGGATTCAAGGCGCGTAGACACCATCTTTGAAAATAGAGGCTGTGCTGATGCGAGTGGTACTACTATTCGATTCAATGCGTCCTTCTTGACCCCATGGAAACTCAACAGCAATCTACTCATCGATAGTAACATTGAAGAACTGGAGAGAAAGTGGATCTATTGAAAAAGAACAAGGACAAACTACAACTTCCAGGTCGATTAGTAGATTAGCACCATTCGTTAAATGGAAGCAGAATTTATTTTAGAGAAGCTACAAAAGCACCTAGGGGTTTTGTGTTGAATCGGACATACGCTGTACACTAAAGCACAGAAATAAGCTGTGATGCTCGGGCAGTTGGAAGATTCCGATTGTTTATTTAGAAGAGAGTCAGCTCATCACCTATCAGGAAATCTAAATCTTCTCAGATCAACAGATTTCAATAAGAAGCCGTTGAGACCTAAGAATGCTTCCGGAGGAATCAACGCACTTCACGATGATGATCTATAAAATATTCCAAAGCTGTCAACAGAGGAATTAACATTCCTTAAAATCTGCCGACACCTTTTCTGCGTTGAAGAGTTATCCAAGATAGAACGCAGAAGTAGTTTTAATATTCATCCAGTCACACGAAGGCCCCGTGAAGTTCTGACTCGATTTAGCTACCTGCCATTCTGCTTTTCTGATGAATTCACGAACCTTTTCGCCAAATCACGGAGGAAGACCCCAGGATTATTCTGGACTGCCCAGAAGTCCTTTGCTCGTAGTTTCCGGTCCAATGTTCCACTTCTACGTTTGGTTTGTTTAGTGCGAACCACCGTCAAATTGTCCCGGTAACGTTTGAGCACGGTATTCACAGTCGATTTCGGTAGTTTGAGAGACTTGGCGAACATTCCTCCTAACCATGTTGGGTTTTCAACATAGGTGTGCACAATTTTTTCTCGTCTCTCGCGTTCTATTTTGGATAAGTTTACAACGCGTGGATTTACAACGGACTGGATGCACTCGAGGAAACTGGAGCTAGCGCACCATAAGACGTAGGTCACAGTTGTGTATAACCGTAGATTAGACCAACAGGCAGTGGTCAGAGTCGGGGATTACACCAGTGCCTCAAAGCGATCTTTGAAGCTCTTGAAGGTTATGGTCGACGACAAGCTCACGTTTGGGAACCACGTCGACTATGCCTGTAGAAAGGCCTCTTCGGCTATTGCCACACTATCTCGTACGATGTCCGAAAGCCCAGCGTTGTATGCCATTAAACGGAAACTTCTTGCCAGCGAGGCTTCGTCCACATATAGATATAATTGGTAGATGTGGTACAAAGCGCTAGCAGTTGCCGTGGTAAACTGGAAAGCACTTATCGTACAGTGTCATACGATGATGTCTTACAGAGAACGGGCCAAATGGTCCAATTTTGCCATGGAAAACTCAACCTTCAACTGACACAGATCCTTCCTTGGTTGCTTCAAGCAGTATCTACCAGGCTCAAGCACGCGGGGTCTCTCATGTGAGTTTGTTGATGCGGAAGAGAATGCTGAGCGTGTCTTCTTGTATGCTCACGTTTTGTGCGTGCGAGGAGCGACATGGTAGTGAGCGGGTCAAACATTACTCCTTGTCTGAAGGATATACGAAGAGGGTGCAAAAAAAAGCAAAGCTTTGGTGCTACATTCCGTATCGGAACTCGACCTTCTGTTTTATCATACACAGACTTCGCAGCCAACTGTTAAGTGTACAGGACAAATGCGGGGCTAGCGCTACGATCCTTCTTGACACTAACAGTCTCTCCCGAGTCGAGATTCGAACGCACGAGGACATCGTACGAGACCAGCATCGTACGAGACCAGTTGGGAGATTAGATACGAAGAGGGTGCATCAAGCACAAAAACCACTCCCCGACGTAATACTTAACTGTCGTTCCGGGAAAATGAGGGCTGGTTTTAATTGGGCAGGACGGACCCAACAGGTATTTGGAGGAGCCCCATCATCTCTCTCCTAACCTGATCCCCAAATCATGAGCTCTCTTTTTTAGTGTCCGTCAGCAGATTACCTTGGTAAAAAAACTTAGTATGTATCATTCATAGATACTTCAGACTAGTCGACTTTACCACCTCCAAGAGCATAGCCATTTTTTCCCTTGAAGGCGACTGAACCACCGGGACTATTATTTAATCTATTGTGGTATGCTCCAACTTACTCTGAGTGTGTATGAGCAGCTTCACTGGCGTAGCGTGGTGGGGGCGGTCCGCCCCGGGTGTCACCCTATAGGGAATGAGGAAAATTTTCATACGTGTCATCTTCAAAAAAGTGATATCCATGAGATTAACTATCAGTTAGGTGGAGGTCGTGGTGAAACGCTCGAAAATTATATAAATTTGCTCCTAAGAGTACAATTTAAACCAATTTTTCAAAATATAGTGCAAAAAAAAACGAACGTGCTAGCTCTCACAATTTTTGATATCAAAATGATTTCACTGCAACCTAGTGGGAGTGACACCCAGAGGGAAAGGGATGGCACCCAGATTTTCCGCCCCGGCTGTCACCCGGTTACGCTACGGCAGTATATATTACATATTTAACTCGCCAACATATCTTCACTTTGGAAGTTACATCAGTGTGTTTAGTTTTATAAACTAAAAATACTGATCTCTGGCGTAGCGTGGTGTGAGCGGAGGGGGCGGTCCGGGGTGACACTTATTCGAATGTTTTCATGCATGTCACTTCTAGAAGTGTGACATCCGCGAAAATAATAATCAATTACCATACTCAAGAGGTGACACCCACGAAAATTATATACATTTTCTCCTATTGGTTGAAATATAATTTTACCGTGACTTAGGGAGGTGACACCCAAAATTTTCCTCCCCGGATGTCACCCAGTCACACTACGCCACTGAGCAGGTTCATCACTATTTGGCGAGTTGATGTCCTTGCTTATTGCACATTTATCCCAGTTGGGCAACGCAGTTAGGGAATTAGAATTGATATGAACTTTCGAAATAATGAAGTTTATTACCACACCGGGACTTTCCCTTCAAATATCAGTAGGTTCTATGTGTCCCTTACCGAAGATATGCAATCTGCGTTGTATTAATACTCGGCATTCGCAGAGTTGCCACAACAATACAATATCGCATGCTTAGTCTGGGAGCTAATAGCGGTCTCGATCAACTAGATTAGTTGAGAGAATTCGTTATCGATATTGCTACTGAGTCGAGAAAATTTCCAGCTCGAAAAGATTCTCGACTCGATCGGGAATTGAACTCGTGAGAGAACCGTGTGGGAGAGCTAGCCGACCGACATGGTTGCCACGGGGCGATGCCCCAAAGGCGACATTAATCATCATCAAGTTTACCTTGCTTCTTGGGGTGATACTTACTCGGACAGTGCCCTGTTATTAGACCTGTGAATGTGACCTGTGAGAAACACGAGACTCTTCTCGTGATTTGGCAGTATGAATCTTGTCGATTGTCGTAATCCGCTTATGACATCCCAGTTTGCTTTGATGGCCGCTCTCTCCCATTTGCCGAGTTCAGCTTTCAAAGTGCTAGATGGAACTACACAGAAAGGTTCGGGCCAACAAAGTTAGTGGATGCCCCTTATCTGGCTGGTAGTGACCAAGAACCAAGTATAAGTTAACCTGGTTTTTCATAGCCATCTGTCGGAGTGTTAAGATGCACTAGTTTGGAGTGGCAAAAAGTGGATTCAGGGCTTTAAGTGCTGCCTGCCTATCACAGAAAATGCAAATATTTACGTTTCGGCACCTCTTTTCAGACATGTATTCGCGCATTCTATTATCGCGCATATTTCCGCCTGGTTGGCCAATGTTATGGGAAAAAATTATTAATTCCTGGCCCTGTGAATCTCGCGGAACCAGTCATTTCAGTACCATCTGTGTATAAGCAAAGTGAGCCACCCCGAATTGTGGGTTCACCTTGTTGCCAACTTTCTCGTTTTATCTCTAATATTCTGTAAGGAATTTCGATATTTGGTTTCATTTCTAACCAATCCTCATTACTTTTTATTAGATTATTTATTTGGAAATCTTTCAGTATTCTCAGGTGTCCTGTTAGATCTCCTTTTTTTAAGATTGGACCTTAGAGCACTTTTTTCCGTTTCTAGTTGAACCACTTGATAAAGAGGAAGAAGATGAAGTTTTACCACCCATAGAGCGTCAGTAGCCTTGGCCAATGTTTGTTAAATTTGAGTGTTATAGTTTAGTTTCTGGTCAAGTATGATTCCCAAATATTTGGCTTCAGTGGAAAGCATTATATTGGTGCCTTCCAGCCGCGGTTTAACAATAGTTTAATTCCTTTTTCGAGTAAACGGAACAGTAATTGTTTTGTTTTTTACACTCAATCCCTACTCAGTCTACCACAAATCGTATATCAATGTATAAAAATTATCGCAAATGTAGCTCAACGAAGTCCAAATCGTATAACACGCTTTTAATCATGCGCAAAAATCCATCTTTAATTGTATATCATGGTGGAGTCTTACCGATTTACGATTGTAGGCTTAGATCTGTAAAACAGTGTGAAACAAATCACTTTCTATCGGATATTTGTCGTATATAAATACGTATATCAATGAATTGCATACCATTATTCCTCAGTACGTATATCACCTTCAAAATAGTATCTATATACTGTTTTTGCGCATCAATTGCGAGTTTGTATGATATATATGAGTGCGGATTTTGGAATCAAAACATTATTATACGTATGAAAATGTTGACTGGGTATAGCCTACAGCATTTAGTTGTAAGATTTAGTGCAGTTTGCAGTTTGTTAGAAATAACGCAGTTGTGCTTGTCGCTAACTAAAATCACTACGTCGCACAGTGGGGAATCGCTAGCCATCAGCCAAAAAAAAATTTTTTTCGTTAGCTGTTTTATAATATTTTTCCTTTATTGCTATAACATTCAAGTGTCTAAATTCAAAATTTGGGCGCAATATCTTGAAATCTGAATTTTTTATGACTTTTCAAAGCTTGGGGAAATGACGTTTTTTGACATTTTTTTGAAAAAAAGTGCATTACTTTGAAACGCTCTGTAGCTTCAATGATAGCTTGGATTTTTTTGACGTCAGAGGAAAAGTTGTTGTAAATATTGTGCACAATAAACCCTTTTCATTAGATAGTGTGAAATTTGGTCATAGTAGGCCTGACACTAAAAAAAAAATTTAAAAAACGTGATTTTTTGTAGAAAAGTAGCTTAAAAGTTTAGTTGCCGCAGTTTGCCACGGTTGTGACTACATTCAAAATTTGGGTAAAAACGTAAGCTTTCAAATGCATACTGTCCGCTGCTGCGCAAAACTGCGCAAATTGTCACTTTAGTAAAGAAAGTGATAGCAGATTTTCTTAGTTTTTATTTTTGAAGTTGAAATTTCATCCAGGATTAATTTTAGTCATAGCCATGATACCCCGTTAATGAAGATTTATGTTATCGTACTCAATCCGTAAGGATAAAATATAAATTTGGGTAAAAATCACAAAATTTATCAATGAAAAGTTATAAAATAAGTGTAATACAAGAAAACAGTAAACAAATTTTTATGAAATTTGTATTATGTCAAACTTTATCACTTTGTGCAAATTTAAAACAATATTAAAAACATTCAGCCCTTTTTAATTTATGATCATGAAATTCGCTAAATTGATTGAAGTGTCAAATACTAGCAGCAAATTCATACCATCAAACTCCGGCTAACAATAGCCCGTTTGAAGATTTTTTGTGCTTCGCACTCGTTTGCATACAAAAGTAAAGCACACATTTTGCTTTATGAGAAAAAAACAAAGAACAGTCGTCGCCCTCCGCATCTTTTCGTATTCATTTTGAACGTTGTGTCATTCCAGTGTCTTGGTTTTCAAATTCAAAAATTCGTTGAATTTTATTATTGAGCCTTTAACTTCAGCGGCATCACCTAATTTAATGTCTAGTAAGTTGTCAATTCATGGTGTTATACATTTATTTAAATGTCCTCTTTCAACCATAGAAACCGGATTAGGAAGATAACATATATATGAAACAATGAAACATCGAAAATTACTAGAAGAAATGAAAATTGCAGCGAAACACATTTTTCCTGCTGATAAGTATAATGAACTTCAAATTTTCTGGAAACAATTCAACACGAGATTTAAGCGATCACAGCAGAAGATGATGATGTTGATGATGATTTTTTCAATTTGTAATTAGTTTGTATTACTTATGTTGTTTTAGTTGATTAAAAAAATATAAATATATTTAAGCAAAATTTGTTTAGTTCGAGGGGTCGTCCATAAATTACGTAATTTTTTTAATAAGGAGGACGCCCGGTGGCACTACTTGTGGTCAAAGATCATATAATTCTATAAAAAGGAAAAAAAATTGCCAAAAAATATTAAAAATTGAATTTCGTGCTTTATGGACGGCCCCGAATAAAAAATTGATGCCAAATTCATGTTCAGCGTCCCAAAGTTATGTAAATACCAAGTTTTTGTCGCATTTATCGACACTTTTTTAGCTTGGCCAGCCTATGTATAGAGTTGCCCCACTGTGCGTCGTCTGCAAAACCAATCACTTCGAAGCCTTTTTCCGATAGACTTCGAAGAAGATCGTCTCCGATTAATGACTACAACATGGGTGATAGTATTGAACCTTGCGGGTATTCATTTGTAGTTTTTCTTGTTAAGGACGTGCCACCGGGCTTAGCAGTTGTTTCGCGACTTATCAACATAGCTTGAGTCCACCATATTGTGTTCCTGTCTATGCTCAGCCTTTCCATGGCTATTTGCATTGAGTTGTGAGACGTATTATCAAATGCTCTCTCAATATCAAGAAAAGCTACCAGGGAAATTTTCTTGGCATGGATGGATTTTTCGATTTTTCCCACTAACATGTGTAGCGCGTCAGTGGTTGATAAATTGTTTTTGTTAGCGAATTGGAATTTATTTAATGGATTGGATTTCATTTATACTGTTTAAATATGATGATCGATTAGTTTTACAATAACTTTCAAAAAGATAGAAGTTAAACTAATTGGTCGGGAGTGTCCTATCCCATCTGCCGGCTTTTGGACTGAAAATAACTCTAGTTTATCACCAACTATTATCCGGTGTCCTACGTCAAACCTACGTCTGTGTTGGAAATAGACATACCCAAAATAGCGCAGTACGACAGCTTCGTTAAGTTGCATGTATTATCAGCCGCTTCAGTTTGGTAACGATACAAAAGTGACATCATTAGTGCTAATTAACCTTGCGACTGATAGCGTCTGAATTTCACACATACTTTGAACGACTGCGCAATTGCGTATATAATTTTAATTAACAAGCTTTTTTTGCCTATTTTCTATTCGCAAAGAAAACTCAATACTGAAAAAAATAAAAATGATAATAGAAGAATACAAAAACTGTTTTCATAATAAACGAGCAGAAAATGATAATAAAAACATATTCTGATCTCTCATCCGATAAGAAAATATGTTTTTATATATGCTGTAATTGACTCCGATTGTAATTACGTTGCAAATCCCATAGAAAGCTTTCCCATCAAAGTGATGTGGATTGCATTTACCCATCACAGTCACTTTGCATCGTTATAGCTTTCTACCAAGAAACGCGAGACTATCCCGTCCATCGGAATAAATAATTACTGCGATAATAAATGAGATGAAAGAGAGACCGGCGCAGTGTTACCGCGATGCCCTCAGCAGCCACTATGAGAGTTGCCGGGTTGAGAGATAGACCAACTCCGGTTCACAGTGTCACACTTGTCGTTCCAGTTTAATTACTCAATGCATAGTCATTAGCGCGGTGCTACATATTTTTGCACTTCCAGCCAACACTGGCTGCCGAAAATGTGGCTCCGAACGATCAAAATTTGGACGACATGCGGCCGAAGTACAAAGAGAACCGCCACCAGTGCCGGAAGGATGCTGTGTGTTGTGTGTTGTACGGACGCTCTGGCAGTCTGCAACCCAAGTACTCTTACAATTCATATTTTAATTACAAGTTTAGTAATAAGATTGTGCCTTTAATCTATATGCAAATGTAAATAGATATACAACTATGAGCCGAACACTAGAGGTGTGTGTGTATAAGGTTATGCATGTTCGAATTTACGAACGTACGGACAACGCACAGCCAAACGGAAAATGGAGCCACCTTTCCTGGCGACATTCGGGCTACTTCCGGAGTAGCAGAGCGCAGGTAAATTCGGTAGCATCGGCAGCACCATGTCTCCTCCCGCCAGTTTTCCCTTGCCCAGCAAAAACTATAACAAGTTCGTTCGGCAGAACTTATGTCTACGGCCGTAGTTGCTGTTTAAACTTGAAGCCGGCTTTAGAAGCATAGTGATTATAAATTTTCGTTCAACAAGCAAAACTACTACCTAGTTGTTATGTACTGGCTTACACTGTTGTTGTTGTTGTTGTTGACGTTTTGTGAAAAGCGGACTTGCCGAATTTATGCACCCGGTTGCCCCGAAAATAGGAGCAGATGTGTATTTATATATTTATGGTGTTTTGGTGCTCGCTAAACGGCGTAAAGTTTCTGGCAAATTACTTTATAGCCATTTCAGACCCAGGCCCAATCAGACAGCAGCAGGTGGGAAGAAGCCAAACCGCGATTTGTTACGAGATAACAAAAGGGTTGGTTTTTGGATTTTGGGGCACAAATTTCAAGCGCATTCTATTACGCGGTAGTGGGGTGTTTAAGTGTTCCCAAAGCATTGCTCCGATATTTGCATGCAGTAACAACAGCTTATGCTTGTTATTTAGAGAAGAAACTGCGTGAAAGAAGCAAATTTTTGCAGAACATAAACAAAACGATAGAAACTTCTTCAAACTAACACATCATCACGATGCAAACCCAATAGCGTGGTACCTCCCAATTGAGCCGACTAAAGCTACTCAAGGATGGAACCGAGCAGTTCTTTGGCAAAGCATGCCACTCAGGGACCTTTCCGATATCTTCCCTTCACTGAATGATTTGCATAAATATTTCATTATTTCCATATCAATTGAAAGGGAAAGCAAGACTTGCTACCGAATGACAAAACTCTACCTCTCGTAGTGCTGCCATTTCACTTTTTCTTCCAACTTTCCCGAACACAACTGCAAGCAAGAAACGTTGAACGGTTGGCTTTCAGCAAAAGAAGTATCGTCGTTTTTCGTACTCCCACCGCGCGCCCCCATCACCGGCTGCCGATATCCTTATTGTCATTCCATCAGAAACATTTGTGCGTGTTGGGAAATTTCATCATCCTGGGCTGGGTTCGACGATGGTCGTCATTTTTACGGCAAGAATTTTGTCTACCCTCTCCTTCGCAGTCAGTAGACTGCCAACAACGGAATCGTCATCAAAGACTGCTTCCGCAACATCACTATTCATCGCCGGCAAAAGGGAGCTACCCTAAATGAAAAACTGTAACTTTTCGAATTTACAACAATCAATTGAATTCAAGAAAATTTTCACTCAGAAACTTTCGAACCCATTATTGATCACGCAACCGAGGTGAATCGTCATGACGCGCTATCCAGGGAAAGCCTCCGCCTCCAAGCGCTCAAATGCAAAACAAAAATCAATCAAAATGACAAATGCGACAACTGACTTTTCGTTCCGGCTAGCTTATTTTTTGTTCCTTCTCCTATGGTCCCTGTGGTCCGGAAGCACTTTTGGTTGCGAATGGGAATAGTGCTTGCTGCTGACGAACTTCGATCTCCCATCTATGGAGCAATTCTTCGCGACTAATTGGAGATGGTTTTAAAATGGTTTGTTCGATGAGTATAAAGCAATTAAACTTGTCAAACTAGACGAGAGAGAAAAAACTTTCCTTGACCGCTTGGGCGGTTTGGTAGAAGACGAAGCAAGTAAACAAGCTTCAGAATTAGAAATGCGAGAAAAACATACTGTGTTCTTTTTCCAGCTATGTTCGCTCTTTAATCAACCGTGTTTCGAGATTCGGAGGAATAAGTCGTCATTTGCTATTTTAGGAAACCGTCAGGTGCCTTGTCCAGCGACTCAGCGTACGCGAAATGCGCCAAAGGCAAAAGAATGTCGGAGATAATCAATTCATGGAAACTTGTTGTTTGATGTTTTGGTGACGATCGATCCGAGCGATGCGTTTGAATTTGACTACTATAAATATAAACTGACCTTCGGGCGCAGTAGTAGGATAGCGTTTCATGTTTGAGACGATTTCTTGTAAAGAAGAGAAGAATAAAAAATTGCAGCTTTAATAAAATTTTTACTTTCGCACGTTTTTAACCCAAATGATTTGAAAAAAATACAAAACCCTAATATTTTCCAGCTGAAGTTAAAGCGGCAATTGAGTCATATTCGTCTCATTTCCATCACAAACCGAACCATCACAAACGAAGTCTAAGAAATCAACATTTCTAAACTACATGACGGAGTACCTATACCTATACCTAAACTACATGAACGGAGAACCCATAGTATACCTGGCAGCTCTTTGTCATATTTTATCTCTATTCCGTATGGCGAAAAAACTAATACACATACAGTAAGGTCTTTGTTAAGCTGCATTACTCAAAAACGGCACAAGATATCGGCCTTATTCCAATCACGTTTCCCGTTTTCCGTTTTGAGCTTGAGCATGACGACCGCTTATTTCGTAGTTGCTCCTCTGTGATCGATATGAGCTGGTGAAGTTGTACAAGGAATTACGTATATGGCCAAATTCAGTCTACAATAATTCAGTAGCTGCCGTTTCGTATGGATCGATAACGGCGCCGGCCACGTCCTTACGATCGTTAGGGTAGGAAAGGATATTGTAAGGAAAGAGATGTGGCAGTCGTTGTTGTCGGAGACCGAATTTAACTCTGCATCTCCACGACTGCGACGGAAAGAAAGGGTTCTGTCTCGTGGTAAGTAACTGAGTCGGACATCCTTGCATGCGAAGTTAACTCATTGCGAAGACGAACTTTACTTGTCAGACCTCGCGGGACTATACGTGCGACGCGTGCGGATGCAATTCACAACCCGAGATATCCACAACTGACAGTGCAGCAATTACTTGAATCAAAACGCTGGAGCAAGTGCCGCAAAAGTGAACACTTTTCGCTTCGAAAATCGCACTTTCTAGTACATTTTTCACTCAACTCCTTATGTATGACAATACACATCCATCACTTAGTAAATCACTCTACGTTTCTTTAACGGAGACATTTCTTTTCTTCTATATAAAAGCAAATTTCACTGTCAAAATGCTTGATAGTCGCGCTCCTGCTCTCGCACGAACAAGCATAGTCGAACCATCCACTCGAGTAACAACCCATATTGTTGTATATTTTGTACAATCGATACTTTCATTCAATCACCACAACTTATTAAACACCTTTTATGGCACGTTATTTGCACAATTTGAAAGCAGAGGGATCATTCTAGTCTTCTAAACGAAAACCACGCTTCGGAGAGTTACTAAAGCTGAACTATTACCAAAATGAAAAGACGCTTCGGAAAAACGAAGAAAGAAGACAGGACCTTTTGAAATGTTTATCTAGAAATGTATTTTTCGAAGATACTCGGGAATAGTAATAGATAAATATTTAACCACGTGGATATTTCGGGTTGTGAATTGCATCCGCACGCGTGCACATATATATGAACGAGTAGCTCCCTAGTCACGGCCGTCACGGCTAGCATTGTAGATGTGTTACTATACGCCAGAAAAATTGTTTTCAACCCTGGTTGTAACATTCATCGAAACGGTTCTGCAGGCTAGTGAAACTCGTTTCAAAGATAAGTACATATTTTCATATTTATTTTCATCATAAACATATTCTATTTTGAACGAAGGTTCTAGTGAACAATATATGTATTAGTATTTGTATTGCAAAGGTAACGTCGCATGGAATACAGGACCGTATACACTATATTCATATATTATTTTTCATTCGATACATTAAATCGATACAAATAAGATCGATTTTTGATAAACTGATCGAATGGTTTGTATATTGATATAAGTTTTTATTTTGTATATAAACGCAGCGGCAATTTAATGATCTGTCCATTGTTTTTTTGATCATTGTTTAAGGCAGGTGTTGTAGACTACAAACGAGAGGTTGCAAGAGCCGTTTAGCCATCTGCAGCGTCTGGCTGAAAATTGAAGGATAAAAAACCCTTGTCTTGTGTTTGCTATCGATGGCGGCTATTTCGATTTTTCCCAATAGTGTGAAATAGAATAATTCGGCGCTTTAAGTATCACATTTTTATCGCTGTTATCGCTGCTCAATTTTTGGTTTTGGCGGGCTAGAAGTTTATGAAGAAATGGTTCCACCAAGCGAAATTGTTCCTAGCTGCTATAGCTATATGTATTGTTGTGCAACAACTGTCACAGCGGAGAAGAGGTTTTATGATTTAGAACTGAGTCGAAGTAAGAATTTATGTTCATGTCAGGGAGCACAGGCTAATGAATCTAAAGTGCATTTTTTTTTTCTCGTAACTCTTGTAATTATGCTTTGCTCATTCTATGTTTTAAATTTAAAGATTTATTATATAGCGTAAAGTAGACAACATCAGTAAAATGAAACTGGGAAATTTTTCTTCTTTAATTTGTACCATGCAAATTATTATTATATTATGATGCAGGAAGCTGTCAACAACTATATAATCAAACATTTATTCGTCGCGAGCGGAATTGAGAGATATAAATTCATTACCTTTTTTGCAATTCATGATTTTTCTAGCTTTTGGACAAATATTGTTAAATAATTTCAATTGTAAGTAATTGTAACTGTTGAAATTTGTAAGAAAACATGACACTAGTTCATGTCAACTATTCGGATTTTGTTTGGTTTGGCTTTTCGTAAATAAACTTTGTTTATATGGTAACTACTTTGTTAAATATTCATAATTGCATTTCTTTTATTAATTTTTGAGCTTTGAATGCATGGAACACTGCCAATTTTTATACTCAATAGGTGTCTTAGGTTACTCATCATATTAACAGACTCGTCCAAGTGATATATATAAATTATATATTATACGATACAAAGCACGCTCACGTACCCCATCAGTACCTGTGCTGTTAGTCTAAACCGGTTTAAAATCGTAGAATTTAACACACCTTCGAAATTTACACACACTCTTGCGTGGCCCCAACAACATTCTTATTGCTACTGACTTAACTCGGTTCCATAAATGATATATCTTTCGATATTTTTGTATGTGTGGTTTAACATTTGTGAGTGGCTCCAACCGTTATATGTTGATTTAAATCGTCCACATCGGGTCATATAGTATTTTGCATTTCACCAAGATATGTAACACACACGTGCGCGGCCCCAATAGCTTTCTGCATAGTCTTTTTGCTTTGAATCGGTCTCAAATCAAAAAATCGCTTTTTAAGAACCGACGAACCTCGTTATTTGATCTGTTAAGCATAAGGCCGGATATCCGGATGAGCGATTATCTAGAGACTTCGCGGCGATACCTTCCATGAGGTCGTGTTTTCTACAGATAGATACGCGATATAATTTTCGATATAAAAAGGTTCACTTTACGAGAAAGTGACAGGAGTGGAGAGACGTTAACGTGAATACAACTTCCTTTGCTTTCGTAGCATTGTGTAGTAGGCTGAGGTAAACCAACCGGAGATACGTTTCGGTAGTTGCATAAAGACTTCGTAAAGAGATGTTGAGATGTTTTAGTCTGTTTTAATTTAGTCAAACGTCCGGTATTCTCGCGTGCACGTTCGCGGATGATATAATAAACTTGTAGGCGTGATATTTGTTATTACGAACCCGGTACTTGAACTCAGAACATCGTTTACCAAAACGAACTCTGCTGCAAAACCCTACCATTTTCTCCATCATCCCAGTGATTTCTCGTGGAAGTGCAGAGGTGTTCTCGGCTTCCTATATAGCGAGTATCACGTCAACATATTCCCATACCCACTCCTTCATTGACCTGCATTCGGATGCGGCCGGTGCTGGTATTGCCTAATAGAAAGATTAAGGTCACCAGTTTTTACACATTGAGGATGAATGTTAGTCCCAAGCATCATCCCTTGGTTCTCTGTCTAAATACAGCTGATCTGGCAATAACGGAGTAGCAACCGCAGGTGGTCAATCATGCTCATGCTCATGCTCATGCTCAACAATATGGGTTGTTACTCGAGTGGAGATGAATATTATTGCTTTTAGAGTAACAACTTGGGAGAATTTTTCGTTGTTGCTCTCAAATTGCGCCAATATTAGACAGTCATGATCTCATAACATATACAAAATAAATGACAGCAAGTGTTGTTACTTGACTGGGGACAAATGTTATTGCGTTTTAAAACAACAAGTTTAATGTAAATAAGGTAGAGTTTAGTGTTTTAAAGTAATGATGAAAAACTTTTTCGTGAGCTTTCAAAACTGGAATAAATGGCGCTGAGCCAAGACCCTTGAAATGGCTAGATTCGTATTCGGCTAACCGCTAACAGTATAATAAAATGCATTGGATTAAATTAAAATCTGATTTAAGCCGCTTCTTGGGTCCCTCAAGGCCCTCACCTAACACTTCTTCTCCTCAAAATTTTTAAGCCTATTGTGTAACGATTTATTCAGATAAGAATAAGTACTAGATAGAAATTTCATAGAACTAACTTTCAGGATTTTTGTTTTTCGAATTTTGTATTGAAGCAATATGCAAAAATTAAATTTGAGATTTTGTACTAAAAAATCGGTTTCAAAAAACATAAACCAATTCTTCAAAAAAAAAAAAAGAACAGAGATTTCATAGGGATTCGGTATTTTTGAGCATCTCAGCAAACATGCGTTTGAAGCGCTTTTTTCAAGGACCGCTTGATTTTCTCTTCGCGCAGTTTATACACGGGGTACGATGGGAGCTCATGCAGAGTCTCCCCGCAATAGAAACATTTTTCAGCACCTTTTTCGCGGCAACATTCACATGATTCTCCCACACTTGTCACACCGTATTTATTTGCAACAGTGGGTGGCCGTACGACCCAACTGCTTACAATTCAGGTAGTTCATGTCTTGCGGTGCTAAAAAGCAAACTGGTAGACGAACTCTGCTCACTTTAATGTGGTTAGGCAAAACTGATCCGGCAAACTTCACCCGAAACAAGTCTGATGGGATATACTTCAATCTCTTGCGTTCCAGTATCTTTATTGGCTGAATGTTGAAGTTCTTAAATCGGTCAATCCCAACATTCAACACGTCCTCGATAGTCAAACCCGTTTCAGTGACGACGTCGATCTCCACATCGCGAGCAGGGATGTATACGTGATACTCTCGCGTAAAAAGCTGACTGCAAACAATCGCATTTGATTGTCTGATATAAGACACTGTCATCCGCCATTTGTTTAGGTGAACTTTGAAGATCTCATTTACAGCTTAGCAGCAATCCCTTGGAAATTTGCATAACATTCAAAAAGTTTCCTTGTGGGCCGGAAAAATACAACCCAGAGCCCAGACGCGTCATCCGGGTTTTGCTTGACCCTTTTGCTCTGCTGCGAAGTCGGCATTTTTTCTAGTATATTATTCGGGGGTTCATCAGAGGACTAGTCCATCGCCTTTAAATAAAATGCCTAGCTATTTCAAAAATATAGCAGCCATCCAATATTGACGATTCCAAACAAAGGGCAATTTGGTTCTCGAATTTAAGATAAATTCAGGCCTCTTGAGGCCGATATTTACGAAACAATTTTTCTACCATTGACGAGCAAAAGGTTTTCTATATCAGTTCACCATTAGGTGGGCAGCAAAAGATTCCTAGTCTCGTGGTAGGGCTATAAATCAGGTCAGACGCTGTTGTAGGCTGCCCCCTGACATGGAAAAAAACTAGTGGTCCGCAACCCGCTGCAAATGTATCCATCGAAGTTGGTTACCGTGCTGGATCGAATTCGTACACCTAAGCACATGATAATCTTCGACGGTCAATATAATATAATTTTATCACTATTTTCCAGCAAAATGATTGAAATCACTCCGAAACTTGAAAAAAACATGTTTAAATAGAACATGTTTTGAATCGAAATCCGTACACAGTTTTTTGTCTGAATCAAAACCCGTACACTTCTGAATCGGAATCCGCACACACGCGATATAGACTGGATCAAAATCCATACAACAATAAATCAAACTCCGTATAGATAAAGAAGTACAAAAATGAACATCTTTTATTTTTAATTTATCTTTAAATTACCGAATAAGTATATTTTGAGGATCAACTGGTTCCTAAAGTTTCACACGGTTTTCTAATTTTTGATATCAGCTGAAATAGTGCAATTTTCATAGCGTTTCGTAGTAACCGGAACGCCGGAACCTCTCGAAGCTTCCCGGTACGACTTTCCCTTGCGCGCCTCAGTCACAGCTCGTTTAAAATTGTTTGCCGTATATTTATACTTGTTTTCTTCCATTATATGCTGAAAACAAGAAGAAAGTTCAACAATATATGCATGATATACACGCTGTACGGATTTCGTTTCAAGCAAACAACAAGAATCAAAATCCGTACGGCACAGTTTTTGTTGAATAAATACAACTTACACTATTTATTAGACAATAGACAGCTCGAAAATGAAAAAGACTTACCTTTTCCATCAATTTTAAAAAGATTCACAGAGTAAAACACTTATATCCCACCTGAAAATCGTTTTTATCTGAAGAACGTTTCCTTAGTAAATTCTCTATAGATACAACGAAATGACAACTGAAACCGATACACGATTGATTTTTCATTTTTAATATTTTTATTTCATGGCCTACTGGCGCATAGTTTAATTTAACAGAAGGCCAACAACTCAACGGATATGTACATGTAACTATCATATGAATTTTCACTTTTATAATGCTTAAAACTGAAGGAAAACATCAAGGTGTACGGATTTCGATACTGTACGGGTTTCGATCCAGCACGGTACCCAGTTATATGAAATTAAATATTTCCCACAGAAATTCAAAACAGGTACTCACTTGGTGCTTTGATTCGATTGGTTCGCTTTGCGAATATTTAACAGATTTAGAGTGAATCTTCATATTTGATTTGGTTCTCGTATAAAACTCTAGAGTCAACACTTGATGAGAACAAATTTCCCTCTGATTGCACACAAGCCTGATGAGTGAGGAGTATCTAGTCTAGTCTAGTCTACACTAACACAGCCAGTACTTGAAAGGATCCTGGAAAATGACATCCACCATTTAAAAAGTGGTTTCCATACATTTTTCTTGTCAACGGCGAGGCCTACTGTGTAGCGCAATATAATACAGTATAATCTAAGATCGGGGACAAACCGTACCAACCGATCCGTATGTAAGAAGTAATATAATTCGTTGGAAGTGACAAAGCTAAGAAGGTACACTCCTTTGTTGACCAATCTCCTGGGGATGGAACATAGGCATTTCCTCCTTATGTTCGGGTTTCGAAACCAAGGATATAGCGCCTTTACTCGCTTCAACTGTTACGGTTGGAACTTGAGTACTAACTCTAGTCCTAGCATTTTTGGCTTGTGGTTATAGCGCCATTTCTCGCTCTCTTGAAGGAATTTGGATTAGTAAATAATAATTAGGGTAATGTTTTTGCCTTTCTCCTAGAAAGGTATAGCAATCACTGGAAAAACCAAAGGTACAAAAGTGCTCCAAAGGGTCGAATCTGGTATATCAATCGACCCAGTTTGACGAGCTGAGCATCCTCTGTATGTGTGTGTGTGCGTGTGCGTATGTGTATGTGTATGTGTGTGTGTGTAACGCTCTCCCAATCTCAACAAGCCTGATGAGTGAGGAGTATGTTACTAAACTTGTAAACACGACCTTGCATGCAAACCACTTGCATCGAGTTGGTTGTGGGCAGTTCCACAAAAAACGGGTAACCAATTTAATCGACCATTTTTGATTTGGCTGAAACTTTGCATAGACGTTTTTTATATGCAAAAGATGCCATTTTGTGCCATTGGTTTAACTTTTTGGAACACGACTCATTTTTGAGAAGCTATTGAAAAATGCCATTTTTGGAAGGTATTGATGATTACAAATATTTGTAAAACCCAAAACGTTCAATTTGATCGGTGTGACGTCTTCGTCAAAGCTGTAGATAATAGTTTTGTCTTTCCGAAAAAAATATACACTCTAAAGAAATTTTTTTTCTAAATAAAGTTAAAAGAAAAATTATAAGTTAAATAACTAAAAAAGCCCATTTTTTGCAATCTATTTTTTTTTTTTGAAAAAACTACAAAAGATACCTAAATAATGCAACTAGTCCGATGATGGAAAAATCAGGGAAGAAAAGTTATGAGCTTTTATGACAATTATTTTTTATTTTCCTTTCAACTTTTTTTCAAAAAATAAATAATTTTTTTAGAGTGCATACTTTTTCGGAAAGACAAAATTTTTATATATAACTTTGCTGAAAACGTCACACCGATCAAACGTACCGTTTTGGCCCTAAAAATATTTGTAATTATAAATACCTTCCCAAAACAGTATTTTTCAATTAAACCTACAGTACAAAATGGCATCTCTTGCCTATAGTCTATGCAACGTTTCAGTTTAATCAAAAATAATCGATTAAATCGGTTGCCCGTTTTTTTTGGGAATTACTCTTGTGCAAAAACATTGCATTCGTACATTTTAAATTTTTTAAATTTTAGAGCGGTTTCCTCGAAACAACATTTTTTCAATCAAAATTTATTTGTTACTTATTGAAAGAGTGTTATATTTGTGTAATATTTTTTTTTTGTTTCATTTCTTTGTTCGAGTTGATTTGCAGAACGAAATCTTTTGCAGAAAGTCCTAACCACCTAAATACCTCCCCAACAACGTTTCGATGCAATTCGGGAATAACGAAAAAATTTCAACTCAATGAGGCGATAATCAGAGCCCTGCTTTCCGGTACGCCGCCATCGTTCCGTCGTTTCCACCAAAGCATTTGGTTGTTCGGCTAAAATTTCAAACTTTAGATCGTTACTGTGCATTATACGGAATGCTCCCAAGTGTCAAACTCGCGCAATCAACGATACACAAAGACGTGTAGTAACTTCTTTCGCCTTACCTTCTCCGGTCGTCCCGCCTGGGACGGGATCGAATGAAAGCGAAATCAGCATCAGCAGGGAGCCACCCGCGGCTTTGCATTCCACGGCACTCTCATTTCGGAATGGACGCAGGGATGAACTGCGGAAACGGGACGAGTCGAATCAATAACTTCACACGAATGGAGCTAAACAACTTTAAAAGTTTAGCAGGATTTTCTATTTTTGCGCGAAGATAGCACGCTGGAAGCTTGACAAGAAGCCGCTTTCGCGCTAAAAGCTACGCTTCGAGAAAACGGCGGAATGAGTTATTCATTGGTGGCCATAGTAGAAGTGTCGTACAGAATATTAGCATAGATGAAAGGAAAATTATGCAAATAAGATGCTCCTGCCTGCCTGCCTGTCTGCTTGCCTACCATCTTATTTTGCGTCACTGTTCACTTCTGCCAGTTCGTTTTTATTGTAAATAGGCGAATTGGTTGACGAGGAGGCAAAATCGGTGCAGGATTGGGAGATGTCTTGGAGGGAAGTGGACAGCCGCTTCGTGGTCACTAGCGTACAGTATGGGGAAGTGAAGAAATGGGAATCGGGATGAAATGATATTTGTATGCTAATTTAATAGGCAAACGTAGTTTTTTTTTGCTCGCTTCCACTCGCTGCTGATCGGCTGAAACATTCATACGAAGGCGCTATCCGATTGGCTTCGAGCAATGTGTTTGCGGAGATGCGTTCGACAGTTTTCGCGCCACAGTAGACGGATATTCGTATTTCTATGTCACCATTTTGTCGTTGGTGGCGCTATGGTAGAGGCTGTACAGACGACTAGCCCGATTTGGGTTGTAGATGCAATTTGTCGGTTTGATTATTATGGTCTGTCGTTTGCTGTGTGTTTGTGTGCAACGTGTGGCAAGTGTCTGTCACCCAGGGGATGAAGACGACGAACAACTCGACGACGGGCTGTGCAGAAAACCTTTCGCCAGGCTCGAGCAACCCCAGGGGAGGCGTAGAACACGCTGTGAGTACCAGTGCGAGACGAAAAGTGATGGATCAGTGAGTCTTGGGTAAAGCTCTGCAAGCGCAGGCCTGGAACCTTTCACTGCTGATAAGATAAATAGTCAACAAGAAAAAGAATATGCTCCAGAAAAGTGTATCAATCTTGATTCGTGCGGTTTCCCAGCACGTTCGACTTTAATCCGATTGTTTTGCTTGGAACCGATCGTCACAAGCTCGGGGATTTATGTTCCCGCCCAGGGAAACACATTTTTTACGCAGCAGGAAAATTTATAACCGCTGAGAGGGCTTGATGAGAAGTGTGTTCTCTCGATTGATGGGTGATTTTTATTATTTGTGGGGCCCATAATGAATAAATATTACGATTTCAGCTAAGATGTTTGCTCTTTTTTATTTCTTGAAGATTTATCTTGAAGAGTTGCGTTTTTATTCCAAAAGGATACAGTAAATTATTTTTCAAAACAAGTACTTTGACTAACTTCAATTTCTTTTATGGAAAGTTTGAGCCTTCGAGCCCACAGGATGTTCAAAAAAGTGTCATGATGCAAGAATTAAGTTATTTTTTACTTCAACTTCATAACGAAGTAACGGGAACAATATCCGCAAGACCTTACAAGTAGCAAAGCTCCCATTCCCTGAAGGCAGTCAGCTTCGTCAACTGCGAATGAAAACAGAAAAAAATAAACACACTCCGGCACAAAACGAGACGAGCCGGCCAGCGGTCACCCTCCCTGGCAGCAATTACCAACGAATGGAGAAAAAATCCCATCCATTACTGCAGGCCATCCCAGCGAAGTTGTCCTACAACGACCGCAAAATATAAGTCTTCCCACTCGGTTTCCCTTGCAGGGCGCTTCGAGGGCTGGATTTTTTTCTCACTGTCGTCTCAATTGTCACAGTTTTTGACGTTCGATTCGACAAAACCGAGAAGCAATAAATAAACCCACCCGGGTGCTTGGTGAAGAGAGAGAGGCAGGTTAAAACGGAACATTCTTCTTCTTTCAGTTGAAAATCTTACTTTAATTTCCCTTAAAGTAACACAAATTAACAGTGATAAAAATAAGCCTCAGAATTTGAGCAGCGAAACAATGAACAACATCGATTAATACAAAAATCAATAATTTCACCAGAGGTGACCATTAAACCAATCACACTCCGCCCTGAAGTAAGATGAAAAAAAAATCGAATTGCACATAAAAATGTCTAAGAAAACGGACTTAAAGCATTCCCCGCAACCGAGCAAAGAACGACAGCAAAATGACTCGCTAGGAACCAGGACCGTCGTCATCATCATCGTCGGTACAGCGGGGGGCCAAGTGGAGGTTAATAATATCGAGTTATTGCTTTTAAATTGATGTCAGTAAGTTGTCGAATCGCGTTCCTTGAGTTCTCGTGGGGAACGACGACGTTTTCCTCTCACGCTAGCGATGCTCCGCTGCAACTCGTTGTAAATTGGGATTTTCGCGGCATCCACTCTCTGCCAGCCAGCCAGCCTGCCGGTTTCAGCGTGTCTCGCCGGGTGCTCCATTGAATCGACGAAAAATAGCGCCGGATCGCGAAGTTCCGTGTTGTTGTAAACAAGTTAGAAATAAATTACATTAATTAAAAGCGGAGAAAAAAGAGGAAATCTCTTTTTGTGTTTTTCTAACTTTTGTTCCCGGTTACGATTCGCATCTGTCGGGACCAGATACCGACAGAATTATGCATGGTTCCTGGGCCAACTATTACGGTTTTGTTTGCTCTTTCACTGACTCACAGGCGGCAGTTTTTTTTTTCAAACGCTATATTATGGGGCTTGGTTCCTAGACCTGCTGCAGCTAGTCCTGGCGGTACGTCGAAAGTTGTTTTCAATCCGGCGGAGTTTTTCACACTCCGACTCGTTGCACCGTAGCGCGGGGCTGCTACGGTGGGTATGGGGAACGACGATTCACGCTGTGGAGCCAATTTTTGAATAAGTCATGAGCGAGAGCAATCGAATTGGAAAACTGATAAAAACAACACTGATCTAGCGCAGTAAGCAGTTTTGCCCTGGAGAACAACTTTACAGCAATCAGAAGTTCAGTAATGAGTTTAAAGTAGTTTAGAGAGACATCAGGTGAACTGTTACTTCGTCTGCCTGTTGGCTAGTATCGATTGGCGAGAGTCAATTTGCATACTAGTTGCCTGTTAGAGTGCTAAGGTGCAGAAAGGTGAAGCTGTTTGTCGTTGTTGCATTACCTACTAACTTTTGGCATCTAAATTTAGTAATGTGCTTCCCAGTTTTTTCTCTCTATCTACTTAATTTAAATACGATATAAATTTTTGATGTAATATTAACAGTGCATTTTTTTTATAATAACGGTCTGTGGGAGCACCGTGCGCCATCTTAGATTTAGACATGGTTTCTAGAGTCGAATTTTGGCCAGGTATTAAGCATCATCCAGGTTCTGGAAAAATGTTGTTTAGAATTCAAAAAAAAACCTCAGAGTAGAGTTTTGGCCTCTGAGTATGATTCCGATTCCGTATTTGCTATTTTAGGCTGCTTTCTATAAACTGCAAATCGTCATTTTCCAACTAATAATAGTTTCTGGAGTTTATTCTGGCCTCAGAGTATTATTGCGATTCCTGGAATACCCACGATGGATGGTATTTGATCGTTTCAGGCTGTTTTCTATAATCCGAAAGTCGCCATCTTGCATTTCAAAATGGTTGTATCTCGGTTTCTATTCACATTTAAGCAAATGGAAAGTTTTCTTTAAAAATCATAAAAACGACTTTACCAAGAGAAAAATGTATAATCAACATACAAAAATTTATCTACAACTCGTTCATTGACAACATTTTCGTATTGATCAAAGATTTGAGCTACCTACAATTTTTAAAACATTATTTTCGGCGTCACGAAAATTGACCAATTTCAAAGCTTCAAACTCAGTTAGTGTCCAACAAGTTTTCCTCATTCATGCAGCAATCTTCTATAATAACAGTTATGCATTCACCACTATGTGAACTATTGTACTATTGGAAAATGTGGAGGCTTGTTGAACGCATATTTCGACCAGTCAGAGCTAGAAACAAGGCCAAATATCAGGTCCAACTCTCAGTTGTAGTCTAAATCAAACTAGAAAATCAATTACCGCCTTACTTCCTCAACACAGCCGACACAAAAATGTACAAACAATTTCACTTAGTAAACGATTTATTGATGTTGTTGTTTTGCTCACTCGTGTGCACTACGACATGCAAACCGGAAGAATAACTCTCAGTAGTCACGAATAAAAGCTAGCATGCAGAAATTTACTCTTCGTTATTTATCCAATCACTAAACACTGTTTTCAAAGCTGCAAAAACGTGATCGAAATTATTTTGACCCAAAAAATTGATTTTAGAGCCACAGTGTCTTCAGTAAAGTTGTTCCATTAATTATTCTTTATGTAATAGAAGCTGCAATTTTGTGATTGATCCACTTAACAGAGAGAAACGAATTTTACTTTTCTCTTTTTGGAATATGAAAATTCACTTTGTTTGGCAACGTTATAACACAGTAGTTCCCAACCGGGGGTCCACGGCCAGCAAGGGGTCCGCGAGACTTACCTACGGGCCGCGAAGCTCTGGACAAATTTGACAGGCAATTAAAATTTCTTTCTAGATACCGCTCTGAAGGCGGATTTTGTTCTTTTTTGCGCACTAGGACTAAAACGTGAAACAAATTGGACTTGAAGAACAATATGAGACTGAAAAACGCAGCCTCGTATAGCAAAACTTGTATCTGAAATTTTTCTGGGGGGCCGCGGAGCTCTTGTGTTTAGCAAAAGGGGCCGCGGAGCAAAAAAAGTTGGGAACCACTGTTATAGCACATCCTAAAAGAAACAACTTTGTTGAAGACATCATACTTCTATCTACCTATTTAAATGTACTTTTTTGGAGCTTTCTATAGATCATCCCTAAAAATCAATTGTTTTCAGTTTAACTCTTTATAGTGATTTTCTACAATTTTTGAATGTTCTACAGTATTGTTTGCTATAAAGAAACAAACAATTTCTTCGAAGAAATTTTCATCTCACTCATTTCTTTGGTTATTGACGATTTGTACTCAAATCATGTACTAATTTACGCTAATTACTTTTTACTCAAAAAATCGATTTTAGAGCCGTAGTGTCTTTAGCAAAGTTATTTTGTTCTTTACTTTACAGTAAGAATTTTGTGATTAATCTGCCTAGAAGTGAGAACCGAATGCTATTTTTCTTAGTTTTGCATATAAAAATCAACTTTGCTGAGTAAAACTGTAGCACATTTTATAAGAAATAACTTTGTCAAAGGCATCAAACTTCTTTCTGCCAATTTAAATGAACTATAGTGAAATTTCCTTTCCAAAAATTTTCAATATTCTACAATAATCACCCCAATAAAACACACGAGTTCACCGAAGAAGGTTTTTTTATCCTTCATAATCAATTATTATTAAAATAATGCACTAATTCAATAACAAATGTATACACAGGGGACAGCGAGAGAAAAATGCGTCAAATTATAAGTAAAACATTGAATGGTATTCTACTTATATTTTGATATATAAATTGATCAGTCTCCAGATATTTGATATTTTGTTACTAAATTAATGAATTGTTTTAATAAAAATCGTCAATAGCCAAAGAAATATGAGAAATACAAATAAACTTTCTTTCGTGAAACTATTTGTTCCATTATAACAAACAATATTGTAGAACAATGAAAAATTTTAGAAAATCGCTACTTAATGTTATATTGAAAAAATTGATGCTTAGTGACAATCTGTATAAAACTTCACAAAAGTCCATTTAAATAGACCGATAGAAATATGGTGTGTTTGACTGACTGAACAAATTTTTAAAAAGCATAAAATGAAAAAAAGTAGAATTCTTTTCTCATTGTTTAGTGGATTAATTACAAAATGGCTACCTTTATAAAACGGAGAACAATTAATGAATCAACATTTCTGAAGGCACTACGAATCAAAAATCAAGTTTTTTGGGTCCAAATAATTTCGATTTTTGCCGCTTTGGAAACAGTGTGCACTGTTGCAAGAGAATGATTCATTGGAAACTGGATCGGTCAGCAGCAAGCGAAGCTACGGCAAGTTGCAGTGCAGCAGGCGGCGATTTCAAATATCTTGAAGCCTATAGCAGACAGACAGCGCTAAATTTTGGATCTTCCGTCAGTGTGGAAAGCACCATCACTCAGGAATGTCTCTAAGAAAATTAAAAAAAACTAAGGTCTGCAGTCATTTTAAAAAATGAATCACGTTCAAACTATCAACCTACGACTGTTGAAATATCGTCGGTTTTCGTCCAAAACTGGCACAACTCATAATTCGAAAATTCGAGAAAAACGGGATTGAAAATTAGCGCTGGAAATTTCTGAGAGAGCCTGTAAGAATTCACACCTGTTTTTTAACTGGTTCCACCTTTTGGTTAAGTTCTGTTTTTTCCCATTTTCTTCTCACGTTAGCAACCAGTGAAAAAAGACCAAATGAGCTTCCACACACCACAGTATAACCCGTTGCGGCTTGAGACGACAAGCGTTTCCTTTCTTTCTTCTAGCAGAAGATGCAGCGCATTCTTAGTTAAACAAAAGTTTATTACGCTGTTGCGTGTTACAGCATATTGCAGCTGTGCGGCTGGAGGACGAAAAACTTCTGTTGGTGTTGACTAGTGACAGACGTGAGCATTGAATTCGAATTGCTGTTGTGAAGTCGAATCAACCGTTTTCGTTAAAGCATTCTAACATTTTAATCCAAGTATATTGAATATTTTTAAAATCTTTTGTAAACGAAGAGTTAAAATACTACCGAATTTTTAACTTTAACATAAAAATACAGCATTATCAAAAAGGAATGGAACAAATACTATACGGTACAAACAAGTTTTAACAGTTGGAGTGCATACTGATTATTTGTCTTAAAAATGACAGTTTGTTATTCGAATTAAATCGGAGGTACGATGTTGGCTTACCAAACCAGTCGTCGTGAGTTCGAGTCTGGTGTCGGGAGTAACTGTTAGTGTCAGTAGGATCGTAGCGCTAGCCTTGCAATTGTCCTGTACACTTAACAGTTGAGTGTGATGTCTGTGTATAATAAACAGAAGGTCGAGTTACGATACGAAATGTAGCACCAAGGCTTTGCTTTTAATGATGCTGATCGTAACCCTGACGCTGCGATTAGAGTGCCACATTGGAAAGTATTAGATCAATGATCTAATTAATCAGCCAGTATAGGTTTTTACTTAGTAGAAGTCGGGTCTTCTTCAATCAGTTATTTTAAACTATCTTTAGATTTAATCTTCTTAATTGTCTTCTTACGTTCTCGTTCACGGCTCAAATCAGAATGAACTTATATTCAGTCTTTTCATGCTATCATCTATCGAGAGCGAGAAGTCTCTCGCATCGATAAGTTTTAGTACAATATGTTATTTTTACATGCTTAATTTAAATAACTAAACTATCAGTATATAACAAGAAGATGTTTTCATACATTCGTATTACCAGCATACAGAATGCTAATGTGGTCACAAAAAACCAGGCAGAGCTTCCCCGGAGCAAGTGACCGATCGTCCCTTACTTACTTACTTACTTTACTTTGCTGACTAACGGACCGTGCACCGGTCTAGGGCAAACGAATTAGAGATGTCCAGCTTCTTCTGTCTTGGGCAGCCGTTCTCCAGTCTCCTCGTACACCAGCAGATCGTGTATCGACTTCCACCGCGCACATCCATCGCGTGCAAGGCCTACTGTGGAGTCGACGGCCTCTTCCTGGTACTCTGCTGAAGATAGTTATGGTGGCTCTCTCGTCAGGCATTCTGGCCACATGTCCAGCCCACTGAAGCTTGCCCCGCTGTACTACCATCACTATACCAGCACACTGTTTCTAAAACTGCAAAAACGTGATCGAAATTATTTTGACCCAAAAATATTGATTTTAGAGCCGTAACGTCTTCAGCAAAGTCGTTCCATTAATTGTACTTCATGTTATAGAAGTTACAATTCCATGATTAGTTCACTCAACAGTGAGGAACGAGTTTCACTTTTCTCATTTTGGAATATGAAAATGCACTTTGTTCAGCAAAGTTGTAGCAAATTTTAAAAGAAACAACTATTTTGAAGACATCATACTTCTATCTATTTATTTGAATGGACTTTTGGGGAGTTTTCTATAGATTGCTATTAAAAATCTTTTTTTGCTAATTAACTTTTTATAGTGATTTTCTACAATTTTCGAATGTTCTACCAAATTGTTTGCTACAACGAAGCAAACAATATCTCCGAAGATAGTTCATTTTTATCTCACATATATTTTTGGTTGTTGACGATTTTCACTAGAATAATGCGCTAATTTACACTATTTATTCTTAACACAGAAAGTAATGATTTTGGAGTAATAGTGTCCTCGGTAAAGTTGTTCTATTAATTATTCTCCAGTTTTGTGGAAGTTGAAATTTTGTGATTAATCTACTTAAAAGTGAGAAATGAGTTTTATTTTTCTCATTTTTGCATATAAAAATCCACTTGCTGAGTAGAATTTTAGCACATTTCGTAAGGAACAACTTTGTCGAAGAGATTATACTTGTATCTGGTCATTTAAATGAACTATTGTGAAGTTTTCTCTAGAATGCCCCTTAAAATCATTTTTTTAATAAAACTTTTTGTAGTGATTTTCTAAAAATTTTCAATGTTCTACAATGTTGTTAACTACAATAAAACACACAAGTTCGCTGAAGAAAGTTTACTTTTATCTCTCAAATTTATTGAGTTATTAAAGATTTTTATTAAAATAATGCATTTATTTATTTACAAATATCTGCGCAGGAGACAGCGAGAAACAAATGCCTATATCTGGACTAAATGACGTTTTATTTAAATATAGAAAAGGATTAGTCTGCAGATATTTGCAGATTTTAAAAATATCTGTTAGTAAATAAGTACATTGTTTCAATGAAAATCATCAATAACCGATGAAATATGAGAGATGAAAATAAACTTTCTTGGATGGAATTGTGTGTTTGTGATAGTAAACAACAATGTAGAACATTGGAAATTGTAGAAAATCACCACTAAATGTTGTTTTTAATAAAAATGATTTTTAGTGGCTGTCACCCTGTCTGTGACGAACCAACATTCAGCGAGTTCCCCTGGTGCTACCAATTCACAATAGGCCTATTGAAGCGACGCTTTATCCATCATCCGCACGAGCGATACCGATCGGAAACGATCTACGATCAACGATAAAACAGCCATGTTAAATGTAGATCGCCACTTCAGGAGTAGCAGCAGACTGAACCAGTGGCTTAGCGAAAGTGGTGATTATTATACTTATAGTTCTACTAAAGTTAAATTTATAATTATTATAAAATACCTAAAATTTAATAATAAGCCCAGTGATTATTTTCGAACACAATTATCAATATTTAAAACGGTAAATTTACGTGGCTAATTATTGTGACTTAGATTCTAACCTAAAACTTATATCTATTATAACAGCATCACCAAGTGCAGATTAAAAACGGAGGTTCAATATTATAAATGAGCACTAAACGTAAGTGGAATCTGCATGAAAATAGCATGAGAGATTGCATGAGAATCTACAATTTAAGTTCAACATTACCTACACCTAAGATGAATCGCTTATACGCCCCCACGTGCTTTGATCGCTCCAACTTA
Organism: Wyeomyia smithii; assembly: GCF_029784165.1. Taxonomy (NCBI): domain Eukaryota; kingdom Metazoa; phylum Arthropoda; class Insecta; order Diptera; family Culicidae; genus Wyeomyia; species Wyeomyia smithii. Next base: position 87,294,516 of record NC_073695.1, on the reverse strand, counting down.
CTTCCCATGCTAAGAGCATGTAGAATCTATATCACTATAAAAACCCATAATTTGAAAATAAGGAAATTACAAAAAATGTTAAACCTAGTTCTTAAGATTATTATACTAAAATCCAAATTATAATCAAAAATTTTCCTTTTAATTTAAGGGATTTTTTAACTCCGCTTGAAATAAATCGAGTTAAAAAACTGGAAATACTGTCTCTTTGTTTGCTCTGCAACAAAATTAAAAAATCCGTTTATTTGCGATCGGGTGGTATATGCGCTAAAATGGCACAAGAAAATGGTACAGGTCTAGAAATCAATTCACTCTTTGAAAGTTCGGTATTGGAGTCGGTTTGTCCTTTTTGTAATGCCCCGGATGATGGCAAAATGATAAATTGCGATAATTGCAATCAGTGGTTTCACTTCAACTGTGTCGGTGTGAGTGAAAGTGAGTCGGAAAGAGACTGGAACTGCGCACAGTGCCATGTTCAGGTCACATCAGGCCATTCAACACCAGCCGAAAGAACTAGGCAGGAATCGGAAAGGAATCAGCTAGCTTGCATCCAGGAGTTACGTAAGCAAATCGGATTATTGCAAAGAAGGCTGGCATATACTGAAGTGAGAGAAAATCAGAGAGTGCAGTTCAATACAGGATCGAGGCCGAATAGAAATGAGCTCGATGCAAATTCAATGGGCGTTTTTCCGAAAGCAAATTCGACGACTATAGATGCTAATAAGAGTGCTTACGAAAATGACGAAGAACTGGAAGATGGGCTTCGATTGTTAGAAGAGAAGCACGCTTTAGAGAAAAGACAACTCCAAGAACGTTTCTCTTTACTCCAACGACGGCGATCATCTGTGGGAATAAACCAGACAGGGCTGACGACCGCGAATTCAGCTGCTTCCAGTTCGACACTTTACAACGAGCTCAGTCGAAGCCAACTGGCGGCTCGACAGGCGGTAGCTCGTGATTTACCCGTATTTTATGGCCATCCGGAAGAGTGGCCCCTTTTTCATGCTAGTTTCGAAAGCTCAACGAGAATGTGCGGGTATAGTGATGAGGAGAATCTTCTTCGGCTCCAACGATGCCTTAAAGGAAAGGCGCTAGAAGCTGTCCGCAGTCGCTTGTTGCATCCGTCGAATCTTTCAGGAATTATGAGTACTTTGAAAACGCTTTTTGGGCGTCCTGAAGTTATAGTACATTCGCTTGTTACACGCATACGGGAAATGCCGTCGCCAAAAGCAGAGAAGCTAAATACTCTAATCGATTTCGGTGTGGCCGTTCAGAACGTTTGCGCTACAATCAAGGCGTGTGGTTTGGACGAGTATTTATGTAATGTTGCCTTATTACAGGAGTTAGTTGATCGTTTACCGCCCGCTATTAAACTGAATTGGGCATTACACAGACAATCTTTGCAACTGGTTACACTGTCGAGTTTCGGTGATTGGCTAGAAAAACTGGTGGAAGCTGCTTGTGTTGTCACTATATCTCCGGTCGAACCGCCAATCAATAGAAAGAACCGTAAGCAAGATGATTACCTGAACGTTCACTCTGAAGAAACGAAACCATTGAAACCTACCGGGATACGAACAGCTATACAACGGTGCGTAATCTGCGAAGGAGCATGCAGCTCTACAGATGTCTGTAAAGCATTCATAAATATGAGCATTTCATCACGTTGGTCAGCGTTAAGGGAGAAAAGGCTTTGTAAAAAGTGTCTCAACAAACATTTTGGAGCCTGCATTATAAAATCCTCATGCGGCAGGAACGGGTGTACATTCATGCATCATCCAATGCTTCACGACGACGCAAGATATAAAGCAGTACAGTCGTCGAAACAACCATCTTCTCAAAGCTGCAATGCACATTGTGGTTCAACTGGAAAAGTTTTGTTCAGGTACATTCCTATTATTCTGCATGGAAAGGATGTTTCTGTCAGAACATATGCATTTTTGGATGATGGGTCATCGGCAACATTCATGGATCATAGCTTGGTAAAAGAACTCAATCTAGAAGGTATGCCAAGCCCACTGTGTTTAAACTGGACAGGCGGCCAGCAGCGTGAGGAGAGAGAATCCGTTCGACTAACGCTGAAAATTTCTGGATTAGAGAATCATTGTAAAAAGTTTGTGCTCCCTAAGGTGCACACAGTCAGAACGCTTAGCCTTCCGCTGCAATCGATTTCAGTTCAGGACCTATCACGACAATACGCGTATTTGAAAGGGCTGCCAGTCAACTCGTATGATTCTGTTTCCCCAAGGATATTAATCGGAATCGATAACTGCCATGTCGGCAATGCCCTGAAGAGTGTAGAAGGAGCGGCAAACGAACCAGTTGCTACCAAAACGCGACTGGGCTGGTTGATCTACGGTCCATGCTCAGTTAGTACAAATACACCAGGTAGTAGTTTCAACGCCTGCCACAGCTTTCACATTTGTCCGTGTTTTGAGGATGGAGACTCCTGTCTAAATACTGAGCTGAAGAAATATTTCTCTATGGATTCTTTAGGCATTGTACGCAATACTGAACCATTACTCTCAAAAGAAGATGAGCGCGCTACACAGCTACTTCAGTCTCGAACACATCGTAAAGGCAATCGTTACGAAACTGGCCTTTTGTGGAGAAGGGATGGAATAGAACTGCCAGACAGTAAATCCATGGCCGAAAAGCGTTTAGTTTGTTTAGAGAGGCGGATGAGTCGCGATGATCTACTAGCTAAAACATTGGAAGAGAAAATAAGAGAATATGAATCAAAAGGTTTTATACGAAAGTTGAGCCCTAAGGAAGTTGCTGAGAAGCACCCACGGAAGTGGTATTTACCGATTTTTCCGGTTATGAATCCTAACAAGCCCGGTAAGGTTCGGATAGTATGGGATGCCGCTGCCAGAGTAGGCGGACTTTCATTAAATTCTGTCCTGCTAACTGGACCAGACCAGCTTGCATCTTTGCCATCTGTATTATACAGGTTCCGAGAGTATCGCTTCGCTATAGCAGCCGACATACGAGAGATGTTCCATCAAGTAGAGATCAATGAAGACGATCAACAAAGCCAGCGGTTTCTGTGGAGAGATGGGGATTCAAGGAGGTCTCCTGATGTGTACATAATGAAGGTGATGACCTTCGGAGCCAC